>NW_016159861.1:0-2715 GCF_001687245.7 Rhagoletis zephyria | reverse complement strand
TATCTGTGTCTTTTTATTTATTTTTAACTTTGTCCTGTTCTTAATCTTTATCATTGGCTTGATCCTTCAATATAGTAGGTAGTGATTGTCTGTGGTTTTGTCGTTGCCTTTGTCTTTGTTTCTGCCCTTGTATCTTGCTCTCTGTATTTTAATTCCCACTCCACAGTGGCGTTAAAAATTCAATGCAGCCGAGCTATTCACGCATACGCTTATTATCCGTGAGGTTAAGAAGCTTCAACAACATTCTTCTTCTTCGTTGTCGCAATAACCACCTAAGCGGCTTTGGCGATAAAACTCGCTCAAGTAGTTTCCTTTTTTGCCATTACTTGAAGGAACGCACAAAAATTAAGTTTTATTTTCTGAGCAAAAAATAAAACTCAAGAAATAACGATTATTTTTCAAGCAAAAAGTAATACTTAAAAAGTAACGTTTATTTTCCAACCAAAAAATAACACTCAAAAACTAACCATTATTTTCGAGCAAAAAATAAAACTTAAAAAGTATCGATTATTTTCCAAACAAAAAAATAAAACTAAAAAAATAACCATTATTTTCCGAGGAAAAAAAATCAAAAAACAACCATTGTTTTCCGAGCAAAAAAGAAAACTCAAGAAATAATTATTAAACTGGATTTTTATAAGTATAAATTAAAAAATAAAAGTCAATGTCGCTGAAGGTATTTCAAGTAATAAGAAATATATTGGTTTAGTCCTCTTCTTCTCTTTTACTGTAGAGGTTCAAAAATATCGACGATACTATCGATACATCGATGGTTTGTCTTTTAAAAAAATACTATCGATGTTTTAAGACTATCGATACTATCGGCAGTAATGCACATTATAAATAATGAATAACGATGGGTCTTGGTAGCTCTTACCAATGTAAATCACGATTTCGTAGTTCTTATTACACGAAAAAGGGGGAATCGAAAAGCTACGTCTGTATTTACGCGCATTCTACACCACAAAAAAAAATCGAAAATTTCTGCAGTTCGGAATTATTTTTCGAAAGCTAAATAAGAAAAGTAAATCTATCGCACGCTGCTCATTATTTTTGGCGTTAGGATTATGATTATTAAAAAAATTAACTAACCGATTAATCGCGCATCCCTAATTGCAACCTTTTTTGTATGATAATAATTACATGTACATACATATGTTAGTTTACCTTTAAAACAATTTGACCTTGTGTTAACAATATGCATATGATAATGAAAGTTAACGTAAAAAAGAAATAAATCAAGCAATGTCCTTTATGGGAATCAAGGATCTTAAACCGTTCAGAAAAGTTAATGATAATTGTTTTATTAATTTGCTTAAACGCCATCAAAAACAACGCGTAATATACACACAGTATGTGATATCAAATACCTTTGGATTCCAGCATCATCTGTTAAGTCAGAGAGAGCTTTCAGCAAGGTCGAATTAACTATTAACGATCGTCGAACAAACCTGACGTTTCTTTCAGATAAATGTTTATGAAAACAAATAAAATTGCTCAATATATAGTACTTTCAATTTCATAAAACGACATCTTTTAATAGAAATAAATTATTTCTTATAAATGAAATATGGCCGATAGTATCGATATATCGATAGTGTTCATCAATACTATCGGCATATATCGGTAGTTTTCCACCTCTATTTCAGTGTGATTTTTTTAGTTGAAATTTCAAAAATAATCGTTATTTGCGCTCCTTGGTTATAAATATAAAAGCATTTTCTTTTTTTTCCAATTCTGGGCTAAAGTATATACCTTAAAAAAAAGATATTGTTTTCTAAGCTTTTTGGTAATATTAATATTTTCCTTTGTGTATTTACCGTACTAAAAGTTACAACTACGTGGTTGTTGTAATTTCAAATTTTTCTACTAACAACGTTTACACTTCGGATGTAAAAAGAGCGAGGCGACCTTACAATTACATCTGGGAAATACTGGAACAGCATTAAGGGATGTGAAAAAGAAATAAATGTAAACACTTGCTTTAAAATCCATTTATTTGAGAAAAATTTGACAGCTACTTCAAACACCTTAAAATAAAGTTATTTAAATAATCAAAAGGTAAAATATACAACGTAAAATAGTTTAGAAAAAATGCAAACATTCCATAAAAATTCAACTCTGGGACATGCAAATAATAGCTACTTTTAGATGAATAATAAAAGTTGTTATGCGCTGACTCCTATCATAATTGCAAAGCCTGACCTCATATGTCTGTCTATATTCCGTCATCAGTATACGCCCCCGTCCCCTCTGAAGCCCTAGTGCAACACTCACACCAAATATTGGCTCCTCACCACATCATCCAAGCCAGCAGAAAAACGTAGTTTTTGTGAACAGTGCAGTTTTCGNTTTCAAAACAATAATTTTAAAATATTTGTTCAAACTGAGCATTTGAAAACATGTATACGTATTCGCCAGTAGCTGAGTGTGCAAAGAAGTGTCCCTGGTTCGAATTCCGTCAGAAGCAACACATTAAAATTATTTATTAAAATTAAAATAATTTCTGACTCTTAAATTCGTTTTTTGTTTGGTTCCCTGTAACTATGGAAAAGTTTCTGTGAAGTTCATAATGAAATCGTTTTCAACGAAAAATTTACTCAAACAAATTTCAGGAAAACAGCCGAAAGCCCATCCGTTTTATAACCATTTTCGATAGTTTTCTACACATACGTTTCGGATGAACACTTAAGTGGGAGAATTGATCTGAAAAAC
>NW_016159860.1:72817-75395 GCF_001687245.7 Rhagoletis zephyria | reverse complement strand
TACGGAGAACACACTCACACACACGAGGCGAGATATGGCCAGAGCGCCCACAACCTTTCGTCCAAGAAGTGAAAGAGAGGGAGAGTAACAGCGGCTATGGGCCGGTAACGGTGAGAATAACAACGGCTACGAGTCGGTAGGTCTGCGTTCAAACACGGAAACTCGAGTTTCTTATTATCGGCGATTTCTCTTTTGGTGTTGCCCTTTGCATTCACACACAGAAACTCGTTTATACGCAATTGTTGTTGTCAGCTGTGAATCGCCAACTTGAATTACACAGACGAACGAGAGCACAAAGCGTGTTTCCCGAGTACGGTCGACTCGGTACCCGTCCCCTTTCCTCGTCGCTCTCTCCCCTACAAGCTTCGAGTTTCCGCAACAAAAGTTTTCGTGTCTGAACGTCAAGTAGTGGTGAGAATAACAATGGCTATGGATCGGTAAGGGTGAGAGTGGCAGCACTCGGTGACGACGGTGAGCGCAACGGCAATGCGAACGACGGTGGTACTCGGTGATGCCGGTGAGCGTAGCGGCAATGAAAGCGACGGTGATAGCGGTCCTGGCCTGCGACGAGTGGCAGCTTTGGCTCCGGGGGCGGTAACGATGGGGCGGTCCCAATACCGAAGGTGGCGGTAGCGGCCCTAGCTTGTGGGGATGGAGGGAGCAGCGCTCCTGGATTCCGGATATTTATCGGAGGCGGCTGGCTGGGAGCATAGTGATGGGTTGGCCTAGGGGCGGTAGTGGCGGCCGAACTGGTGATGACTTACTGTGATAGTAGCGCACAGTGGTTCGGATAGCAGATCTAGCTGGACGAAAGTCAAAATTTTTTTTGTTTTTAAAATACTTAATGGTACTTGGAATACATTCCTGACAATACATTCAAATAGAAATTGCATTTATTAAAGCATTAACATATGAAAACAAACAAAAAAAGGTAAGTCAACGCCGCCTATTTGAGAACTCTATTTTAAAAGCTGAAATTTAACTTAAAAGATTGCTAATTGCACTCACAAATATTTGCATAATTGCAAATTGACTTTATAAACAAAAAATTACACTTATTCCGCTATAGTTTCAGAGGTCATAACGCAATTTATGTCCACATTGGTATAAGCCAATTTATTCTGAAAAATCGTCGTTTTGATTAATTAAAAAAATAAATTAAAGAGTAGGAAAAGTAAAGGCCGCCGAAGGCCGTTATAAAACCACTTGCATATTATTCTTTACACCTTCGCAAATGCAGAGGGTAAGTTCGATAACCAAGTCTAACCAATTGGCTTAGATATTTACATTTTAGTGACAGTATGTCAAATCTCAAAATTCAAAAGTAATTATTAACAGGATGTATCTGAATATAAATATAAGATCAGTGGCGGATGCACGGGGAAGAGGGGGGAGGGGTTGTGTGTTAAAACAGAAAAATACTTGGAGTTATAAAACCTTTGGTTATGAAAGAGTTAAAAAAATAGTACCCAGTTACATAGAAATCTACCAATTTTTTTAAATTTTCGTCCGTCATATTGGATCCGGAATTTTGAATTTTTGGTAAATGACTTTAGATATGTAATCAGCGACCCAGAAAACGCCCAGATACCCAGTTTCATAGAAATCTACCGATTTTTTTAAATTTTCGTCCGCCATATTGGATCCGCCATTTTGAATTTTTGATAAGTGACTTCAGATTCGTAATCAGCGACTCAAAAATCCCCTAGGTAAGAAGTGGTGTAAAGATCCATCAACGAGTATTTGTTTAAATAGTTTCGTCCAGCTAGATTTGCGATCCGAACCACTGTGTAGCGTGCGGCCTCTCGTGAGGTGACTCGTAGCGGCCTGTAGTGAGGAGAATACGTAGACTGATTAGTGGGCCCTAAGCACACACCTGTGTCGCCCCTCGTGGTTGCACACTAACGATGTAGGTGCAGAACGGTTGGCGGCACGGGTGAGTGCGATCTTCCATGACGGCCTTGGGATCTGTACGAGGGGAGTACATCGTTGCATATAGCAACGACAACGTCTACAAAGTGTGACGATACAGTCCCCTCGGCCATGTGGCGTTTTGCGTAAAGGCGCTGGCCCAATGCAGGCTTGCTTTGCACACCTTACTTACTTTAATTTGCTTTGATTTACTTCAAAAACTCGTTTGGCCAAATGACGGCTTGGAACGCTGTCAAAGCTGTCACTGTGCAGCAGTGATCGGACTTCTACCACATTGTGGTAGATCTACCACTTTTTTGAGCATCTACCACATCTACCACACACACGGTCTGAAATCTACCACATATTCGCGTTTTTGAGTAGTTTTATTTTTGGTCGACATAATTTTCTTAATTTTAAGAGCAAAAATTGTCCAACACTAAAAACTATATGGTAACAAGAATGATATAATACAAGATTCTGCATACCCGGCGGCGATGAAATTTCTCAAGTAAAAGTAAATCAAAGCCGAATGGGAGGTTAAAATAAACTGTAAAATAGTAAATTTTCTCAATAATAAATTTTTCGACAGGAAACGTGGTGTTATTGTGTTAAATTGCAAAATTTATGATTTTTAAAAAGAATTAATAGCGAAAATGATGAAAAA
>NW_016159860.1:70096-72792 GCF_001687245.7 Rhagoletis zephyria | reverse complement strand
TAATTACATATGAAAAAGCATCCGAGACGTGCAAAACGCCATCCGTGTAGTGAAAAATGCTTCATTTTAGTACGGGAGTATTTGAATTGAATATTTCCATTATATGTACGTAGTGTATGTATAATGGAAAAATCCATTTGGTTAAGACTTGATTTAAATACGAACATTTTTAAACGGTAATTAATGTTTAAGTCAACACAAAGGGGGTGCCTACAGTTTTATGTCGACTCTGAACGGCGATTGTATTTTTTGGGAAGCTGTTTTTCATTTTCAAGCGTTGCGCACTTCTAACCTGGGGTGTAGCGGCCTATATGCGAAACCTATATTCAGATAAATTTTTTGGATTTTGGTATCGATATTTGGAATATCGAGTCTTTTTATTCCGATATTAATGGGTACCCGATATTTTTAAAGCGATACTTTAAATGAGTACCATATCGATACTTTCGGTTCGATATCGTGTCCTAAGCAAGTGAAGCAAAGCTGCCATTTGACCACCCTTCATACATACGTTTTAGTATATTCCAAATAACTGTCAAAAGTTCAAAGCTAAGCAAGCAAAGCAAGCCTGCATTGGGGCCAGCGCCTTAAGCGATACGCTCTGAACACATCGAAAACGATGCCACCACACGACACGACATTAAGTTTTTATCTACATTATCTAAACGCTTTGTCGACGGCGCCGTGATTTTTTAGAACGCAGCAGCGACATCAGCTATTATTTGACATTTACTTTTTATTACAGAAACTTGGGAAACCTTACGTTGCGAATTTGTGTTTAAACGTTTAAAAAAAATTTTAAAATATTTAAAAATGAGCCATTCAGCCCAGTTAGTAAATTTTGTGGCTTCAATAACAAAAATGACGCGCATCGTCCAATTGGTTTACAAAGCGTACGAGCGTTTTCATAAAGCAAGTAAGAGGAGGTGGTGGGGTGGCCCAGTAAATTTGACTCGGGAGAAGGAGGATTTTTATTTGACATGCGTCCAACAACTTAAATCGAAAGATGAGGAGCATTTCTATAAATCAATCAGAATGAGCGTTGCTAATTTCGATTTGTTGTTGTCGTTGCTAAAAGAGAGGTTGCAACGATTCTCGAATGGCATGCCATAGGGGAAAATTATAGTTTGGCATCCCCCGCGTACAAAAAAAAGGTGGTTATGGGGGGTGGGGGGGTAGGGGGAGTTCTCCTGATTGCAAATATATATACTTTTAGCCGCAGGAGGCTTATAGTTTTTAAGTTATTTGTTGTTAAAGTTTGTAAATTGAACTAACCTCTCGGCGCTATTTCACACAATAAACACTATATTTATGTACACACTTCGGCAAAATAGTTGCATTAAAACCCCGCACAATGAAATGTAAACATATTTTTTACATTTATGATGTATTTTTAGTAAATTAAGTAAGTTTTTATAATTATCACGCACTTATATATGTATACGCAAATTGTGAATACAGAACTGTTGATTCAACCATGGTTTCACACTGACATTAGAAGAGTGCTGCCACATCTAAGAAAATAACAATAAAAGAGAATAGTTTTTATCGTACCCTTTTTCCTGCTCAGCGTTGAATTAGTAGTAAAGGAGGGTATGGGGTTAAACACCCCCACCGCGCGATTTTTTATTAAAAATTTTCATTATTTATCAAATTATCGATGTACGTTTTCTACATGTGTGTAGTTTGAACTACAATAACACCAGTAAATATTATTTCCACCCAAAAAAAATTATACCGTTATGATCAGGAGTAAGACCCCTATCGATCCTAATATTATTATTTTTAATAAGAGCAATGTATGTACGTATTGTACACTTATACTTCCTAATTATACGCACTTATTTGTGGTGTATTTTTTTTAAAGTATGGTAATATACATTTTGTGTTGCTGTTGGCCATTGTTATTTCTGCTTGTTTGTGAAATGTGCAAACGTTTGTGAAGACATTTATAAACGCGTTTTACTTAATTAATTAATTAAGAATTGTATATTGAAGTGGAAATCTCAGGCCGGGGTTTTAATGCAACTATTTTGCCGAAGTGTGTACATAAATATCTATTATACATATATAATACGCGAAGGCATTTTTTGTGCAGCCTAAAACATCTGCACCGTTCGCTAGATTTTCAAAATTGGGGTGTCAAATTAAAACGCTTGGCCTGTAGATGTGCAATAAGGTTTTATTTTTTAGGCTTATAGTTTTTAAGTTATTTGTTGTTAAAGTTTGTAAATTGAACTAACCTCTCGGCGCTATTTCACACAATAAACACTATATTTATGTACACACTTCGGCAAAATAGTTGCATTAAAACCCCGCACAATGAAATGTAAACATATTTTTTACATTTATGATGTATTTTTAGTAAATTAAGTAAGTTTTTATAATTATCACGCACTTATATATGTATACGCAAATTGTGAATACAGAACTGTTGATTCAACCATGGTTTCACACTGACATTAGAAGAGTGCTGCCACATCTAAGAAAATAACAATAAAAGAGAATAGTTTTTATCGTACCCTTTTTCCTGCTCAGCGTTGAATTAGTAGTAAAGGAGGGTATGGGGTTAAACACCCCCACCGCGCGATTTTTTATTAAAAATTTTCATTATTTATCAAATTATCGATGTACGTTTTCTACATGTGTGTAGTTTGAACTACAATAACACCAGTAAATATTATTTCCACCCAAAA
>NW_016159860.1:58567-70071 GCF_001687245.7 Rhagoletis zephyria | reverse complement strand
CGAAAAGAGTTGCCACCTGTTAAATAATTAAAATCAAGTTATTTACTAATCAATGCCCTCAGATCCGCACCGTCCGTTTGATTTTCAAAAGTGAGATACCAAATTAAAGGGCTTAGGGTGTGGATGTTCCAAAAGGTTTTACTTTTTCGAAAAAAGTTGCCACCTGTTAAGAAACTAAGTTCAAAATAATACGCGAAGGCATTTTTTGTACAGCCTAAAACATCTTCACGGTTCGCTCGATTTTCAAAATTGGGGTGTCAAATTAAAGCGTTTGGCCTGTAGATGTGAAATAAGATTTTATTTTTTCGAAAAGAGTTGCCACCTGTTAAATAATTAAACTCAAGTTATTTACTAATCAATGCCCTAAGATCCCCACCATCCGTTTGATTTTCAAAAGTGAGGTACCAAATTAAAGGGCTTAGTGTGTGGATGTTCAAAAAGGTTTTGCTTTTTCCAAAAAAGTTGCCTCCTGCATATTTTGGGCAGCCTAAAACATCTGCACGTTTCGCTCGATTTTCAAAATTGGGGTGCCAAATTAAAGCGCTTGGCTAGGTGTGCAAACTGGTTTTATTTTTTCGAAAGGAGTTGCCACCTGTTAAATAATTAAACTCAAGTAATTTACTAATCAATGCCCTCAGATCCGCACCGTACGTTCGATTTTCAAAAGGGAGGTACTAAATTAAAGGTCTTAGGGTGCGGATGTTCAAGAAGGTTTTAGTTTTTCGGGAAAAGTTGCCACCTGTTAAGTAATTAAGCTCAAATTAATTAAAAAGTTAAATCAATTATTAAATATGGGTGTCAATCAATATGGTTTTGAAATGGCTTTGGTAAGTAAATAAGGGTAAGTAAGTTTGGTAAGTATATGGGTGTCATACAAAAGAGGTTTAAGAAGGTAGTAGTTTGGAAATATTTTGAATAGGTTTGCCACCTATTTGAGAAGCCTAATTGAACTATTTTATACCCAAGTTATATGAAATATTAACGATGGATGTCAAATGTAAGAGCTTCAAGAAATACAATTTAGAACATTTTTGGGCAACCCTGCCCAGCTTAAAGGGCTAAACTAAAATTATTTAATAAGTTAAATGAATTACTAACTGATGGTAATCAACGGACATGGGTTTGAAATCCTTTATTTAAGAACTATGTTTAGGAGGGTTGCCACGTGTTTAAAAAATGAGTTTCCACTTAATTCATCAAATACTTGAAATATTTATAACAATGTCTGGCGAAAAATATTTAAGGAAATTTTAGTACGACAATAATTTTTAAGAGGGTTGCCGCCTGTTTTGAAAGTGGTATTTCGTTTAATTATACATAAGTTACATGAAATTTTAAAATATGGTTATGAAAAGAACGAGTGTTAAGAAATCTTTAAATTGAACACTTGGTTTTTTTTTGTTGAAAAAATTAAGCTCAAATTATTTAATAATGGGTATCAATCGAAATGGGCTTGAAAATAGTTTATTTCTAAACTGTATTTACAAGAGTTGCCATTTGTTTAAAAAAACTAAATTTAACTTAACTCATCAATAAATTGAAATATGTATAACAACACCAGGCGAAAGATTTTAGTTTAGTTAAACAGGTTGCACCCTGTTTGAAAATTCAAATTTATTTTACTTATACGAAAGATACATAAATGAATTACCGAAATATTAGTGTCAAACGAAAGAGTTTCAAGGAAACTATGGGAAAATTATACCGTTATGATCAGGAGTAAGACCCCTATCGATCCTAATATTATTATTTTTAATAAGAGCAATGTATGTACGTATTGTACACTTATACTTCCTAATTATACGCACTTATTTGTGGTGTATTTTTTTTAAAGTATGGTAATATACATTTTGTGTTGCTGTTGGCCATTGTTATTTCTGCTTGTTTGTGAAATGTGCAAACGTTTGTGAAGACATTTATAAACGCGTTTTACTTAATTAATTAATTAAGAATTGTATATTGAAGTGGAAATCTCAGGCCGGGGTTTTAATGCAACTATTTTGCCGAAGTGTGTACATAAATATCTATTATACATATATAATACGCGAAGGCATTTTTTGTGCAGCCTAAAACATCTGCACCGTTCGCTAGATTTTCAAAATTGGGGTGTCAAATTAAAACGCTTGGCCTGTAGAGGTGCAATAAGGTTTTATTTTTTCGAAAAGAGTTGCCACCTGTTAAATAATTAAAATCAAGTTATTTACTAATCAATGCCCTCAGATCCGCACCGTCCGTTTGATTTTCAAAAGTGAGATACCAAATTAAAGGGCTTAGGGTGTGGATGTTCAAAAAGGTTTTACTTTTTCGAAAAAAGTTGCCACCTGTTAAGAAACTAAGTTCAAAATAATACGCGAAGGCATTTTTTGTACAGCCTAAAACATCTTCACGGTTCGCTCGATTTTCAAAATTGGGGTGTCAAATTAAAGCGTTTGGCCTGTAGATGTGAAATAAGATTTTATTTTTTCGAAAAGAGTTGCCACCTGTTAAATAATTAAACTCAAGTTATTTACTAATCAATGCCCTAAGATCCCCACCGTCCGTTTGATTTTCAAAAGTGAGGTACCAAATTAAAGGGCTTAGTGTGTGGATGTTCAAAAAGGTTTTGCTTTTTCCAAAAAAGTTGCCTCCTGCATATTTTGGGCAGCCTAAAACATCTGCACGTTTCGCTCGATTTTCAAAATTGGGGTGCCAAATTAAAGCGCTTGGCTAGGTGTGCAAACTGGTTTTATTTNAAGATCCCCACCGTCCGTTTGATTTTCAAAAGTGAGGTACCAAATTAAAGGGCTTAGTGTGTGGATGTTCAAAAAGGTTTTGCTTTTTCCAAAAAAGTTGCCTCCTGCATATTTTGGGCAGCCTAAAACATCTGCACGTTTCGCTCGATTTTCAAAATTGGGGTGCCAAATTAAAGCGCTTGGCTAGGTGTGCAAACTGGTTTTATTTTTTCGAAAGGAGTTGCCACCTGTTAAATAATTAAACTCAAGTAATTTACTAATCAATGCCCTCAGATCCGCACCGTACGTTCGATTTTCAAAAGGGAGGTACTAAATTAAAGGTCTTAGGGTGCGGATGTTCAAGAAGGTTTTAGTTTTTCTGGAAAAGTTGCCACCTGTTAAGTAATTAAGCTCAAATTAATTAAAAAGTTAAATCAATTATTAAATATGGGTGTCAATCAATATGGTTTTGAAATGGCTTTGGTAAGTAAATAAGGGTAAGTAAGTTTGGTAAGTATATGGGTGTCATACAAAAGAGGTTTAAGAAGGTAGTAGTTTGGAAATATTTTGAATAGGTTTGCCACCTATTTGAGAAGCCTAATTGAACTATTTTATACCCAAGTTATATGAAATATTAACGATGGATGTCAAATGTAAGAGCTTCAAGAAATACAATTTAGAACATTTTTGGGCAACCCTGCCCAGCTTAAAGGGCTAAACTAAAATTATTTAATAAGTTAAATGAATTACTAACCGATGGTAATCAACGGACATGGGTTTGAAATCCTTTATTTAAGAACTATGTTTAGGAGGGTTGCCACGTGTTTAAAAAATGAGTTTCCACTTAATTCATCAAATACTTGAAATATTTATAACAATGTCTGGCGAAAAATATTTAAGGAAATTTTAGTACGAAAATAATTTTTAAGAGGGTTGCCGCCTGTTTTGAAAGTGGTATTTCGTTTAATTAGACATAAGTTACATGAAATTTTAAAATATGGTTATGAAAAGAACGAGTGTTAAGAAATCTTTAAATTGAACACTTGGTTTTTTTTGTTGAAAAAATTAATCTCAAATTATTTAATAATGGGTATCAATCGAAATGGGCTTGAAAATAGTTTATTTCTAAACTGTATTTACAAGAGTTGCCATTTGTTTAAAAAAACTAAATTTAACTTAACTCATCAATAAATTGAAATATGTATAACAACACCAGGCGAAAGATTTTAGTTTAGTTAAAGAGGTTGCACCCTGTTTGAAAATTCAAATTTATTTTACTTATACGAAAGATACATAAATGAATTACCGAAATATTAGTGTCAAACGAAAGAGTTTCAAGGAAACTATGGGCTGATAATATTTTTAATTAGAATTGCCATCTATTATTTTTTTTTTGAAGGTCATCACATCTGCAACGCTTTTTCGAATTTCCAAAATGAGAAGTCAAATTAAAGTACTGGGATTCTACATATATGTGCACAGGTTTCATTTTTGAAGTTACATGAAAACCAACACCATGCGAGACCTCTCATCACTCAGAAATGATTAGATTAATCATTAGGAATATTTTTAGAGGTTTTTGAATAGGTTTCACCTGTTTAAAAAATTTAATGAAATGTTGGCGTTTTGGCGCCATGCGGGTTCACTAGTAGTGTTTATTGTGAGAAATAGCGCCGAGAGGTTAGTTCAATTTACAAACTTTAACAACAAATAACTTAAAAACTATAAGCCTGCTGCGGCTAAAGGTATATATATTTGCAATCAGGAGAACTCACTCTACCGTTCCATAGCTACCTTAATGCGGAACTCCGGGGATGCCAAACTAAATTCTAGCCAAAATTTCATCAATTTCCATGGTAAAACTTTAAAATGCTTAATAAAAAGAGCTTGTAAAAATTACAGACGCGCGCTAAACAAAACAAATTGCAAAGCCCAATGACAATTTGCCCGAAGAAGAAGAAGACAAGCCTCTGTCGTCTGTCAAAATAGAAATAGATGTAATCTGGCCACAGCTATATTTTTGGCTAGTCGCAGTGTTGCCTAGGGATGGGTAGATTCGATATTCGAAGCTTCGAGATTCGAATTTTAGCTCCAAAATGGCGAATTTTTGAAATCGAACTTTTTGGTGCTAAACTTCGCTTAAGTCGAATTTTTCAAAAAAAAAGTCGAATTTCGTCTTTATTTGCAAAAAAAAACCAACTCTGCAACTTCCTTCTTTTGAGTAAATTTGACATTAATATCTGTGGTACCACATTTGCCAAAAAATGTGGCTTGATAGAACTCTTCACGCCCTATTATTTTTTTTTTGTTCCTTGTTCACTTAAAAGATCTCGCTTTAAAAAGCAAAATCATACGTTGTCATCAAATGTAAGACTTTTTTATTCGTTTTAAAAGTATAAACATACATACGTTTAAATATATAAGTATGTAACGTGAAGCATGTACAAATTTTCTTTGTTCTTGTAAAGCAAGAAAAATAAATATGAGTACATTATACGTCCCAAAAAATTTGTTTCAATATACATTTGATTCATTTTTTTTTAATTGATACTAAAAAAATACGTGATACATTTGATAAATTTTTGGATGTTTTCTGATATTTTTTGAGATATTTATTTGAGAAAAAATACTTGTTATTTCTATTTATTTTTGGTTGTTAAGCTAAGAAGAGCGATACGGATAATTATTCACTTTAATGTAAGTTCAATGGAATTTACTTTTCGATTTGAGCTATCTTTCTCACAAACAAACTTTTAAATTTTCAGTAAGAAAATTGTTGAGAGTTCGAAAAAATTCGAATTGAATCGAACTTGTACCACCAAATTTCGAATCGAATAATCGAATATTTAGACAATGTTCGAAATTCGGAAAAAATCGAATTTAAATCCCCCACCACCCATCCCTAGTGTTGCCGTGCAGTGTTGCCGAGCCGTCCCAAAAAATGTATCACCGACCACGCCAAAAATGTATCCAAATGTATCCAATTTTCTTTTTTTTACGTATCCATCTCATAATTTGTAAAAAAAACCAAACATTTTCAAGAAAAAGACATAATTTTACCCATCCTAAGGACTTGGAATACGTGTATATATATTTTTATATTTCATAAAATCAAACATTAGTAATTTCAATTTATAAATTACATTTTTTATGCTTAAGTAAGTATAATAAATAGTAATTAATGTGTTACATTTGTACCTGTACACTCTAAAAAGTGTGTGTAAAACTACTACTGAAAAGATTCTATTTTTCAGCAGGAATATGTATAGATATACGTATAAGATGTTCAGGATTTGATTTTGAACTTAACATCTTTAAAATATATACATAAATATACACATGAAATGTTTAAAGTTGCAAAAATTTTGAAACTAAAAATACATTTCCTACAAATAATAAACATTAGGGGCTTACATTTACTTTATTTTAAAAATTGTATGTGTTATTTTGCTCTCTGCGACAAATTTGGTATGTTAAAGTAAACAGGCAGTATTTAATTTTATTACACGGCGTGCAAATTTGCACACAATAAAAGTGGAAAATGGTTACCTCTCTTAATATGCGCAAATAAACAAAAAATTTTAGTTTGTATTTAAAGTCTTTTCAGTAAAATTCATAAAAATTTTCTTGAAAAAATCAAATTTAGTTTTTTAAACAGTGTATTTTAACTACATTTAGATCTTCTTTCTTTTTAAATTAACAAATGAAAATATGTGATATGAAAGTGATATATTTACTTTATATATGTGTTAGTTAAGATTTTGCTTAAAGCATCTTTTTTAGCTAATTAAAACAATTGCGCCTTACACTGCTTTGGTGAGATCTCTTCATGCGTCGTTCACAAAAAATAAAATGCTCTAATTTCACGCTTAATTAGCGATTTTTAAAACATTTAGAAAACGTCATTAATGAAAATCGATTTTTGAACGAAAAAAACTTTATAGAATATATATATGGCTCATTCCATCTCAAATCACCCAGGCCGGGGGAAAGTGAATTTAAGTTTGCGATAAAACTCACAGGGATTATTCCTTGAACAATTTAAGGAGAAACGTATTTTTTCTTTTTGCTCAGAAATGCGAATTTTTCGAATAATGAATTTTTTTCTTTTTGAGTACGAACGCTTCTTTTGTCCTCTCTTAATAGCAACTTTTGATGAAATCGTTTATAACTGCCGCTAAAAAGCAAGGATTTTAACAATTTTTTTTTTAAATTGCAGATATTGATCTACTGAATCGATCTAGTGAACTAACCATTAGTAATTATTTATTAATAATTAATTATTGTTTATAAACAAAAAAAAAATTTTTTTTTCAAATTTATTTTTTTCAAATTGCCACATCTTTTTTTTCTCTCAAACTTTTTTGTCTATTAGGGAATAGTATAAACTATTTTCACTACGAGTAGCAATATGCTTAAATTCGTCATTTTCGAGTTATGATTTTTTTTCTGAAAATGCACTTATATGATGCTAGCAGATTTTCGTGCCAGTTGAGGGCACAAAAATTGTTGCCCATTATGACAAAATTTCCTTGCTGGAAATTTTTTGAGGTTGCCCGATCAGAGCCAAAAGTTTTTTCCAATTGGGCTCTAATTTTGATCCAATTGGGGCCCAATTAGTGGTAACGTGTTCTAGAAGGCATAGCGTTATAATGCCTTCGAATTTTTCCGCTTCTTTTAGGCATTGCCGGTAATGCAAAGTAGAATGTCCAACAATATTTTATTTATTTCGCTTCTTTGTTTGATTTCAGGGAATGCAAAGTATGAATGTCCTATAATATTTCTTTCTTAATTCGTTTCTTTGCTTCATTTCCGGAAATGCAAAGTAGAATGTCCTACAATATTTTATTTGTCTCGCTTCTTTGCTTCATTTCAGGGAATGCAAAGTAGAATGTCCTACAATATTTTTTTTATTTCGCTTCTTTGCTTCATTTCGGAGAATGCAAAGTAGAATGCTGCATCGTAGTCAGCTGAAAAATAGAATGAATACCCAAAAATTCTCTTTCTACCGTTACTTTCTGTGGAAATTTGTCTCGCATAAAAATCATGTTTTGCTTTGTTCAATTTGCAGCGAAGTTGAAGTCAGTCAATGAAGTGAAGTACAAGAGTGAGGAAGTACAATTTTAAGCTTAGTTAAATATGCATGTATGTACATACCGATTTTTAAGAAAATCTAAATACCTAAAAAAATACTATTATGTATAAAAGCTGATTTATAAAAATTTTAATTAATTTTAATCTTTTAAGACTTTTTCTGATTTCAATTTAATATAAATAAGTATGTACTTATCTAGGCATTCTACATTAGTTTCTCTGTAAGGCATTCTTTGTTCGCTTCTCTGGATTCTGTTTATCCATCCGTTCTCCCTTCGTTTGAAGGTAATGCTGCGGGTAAGGGCTTACCTCCAATGACATGCCCATGTTAAAATAAGGCCTTCTTGAAGCGAAAGGGTAAGCGATTCCCATCGCCTAGCTCGTTTCCACTTTCGTTTCTGTGGTAATCGTGTTTTTTGCTCAAAGTGAACATGCATACGCAATTAAAACGTTTTTATCGATAAAATCACACATACACACATCAAAATTCCCTACGAAAATAAATATTTTTAAATTCTTTTCTTGAAAAATTTTCCACATACAAATTTTTTGATATAAAAAAATTAGTTTTTGAAAATATGCCATCTCAAAAAAAATTGGAAAAAATCACAATGGTAGCTCTGAGTATTGCGCAATATTTAAGTATAATGTTATGGGGTGCGCTCTACAATAATTTGAGTTATGAATTTTTTTTACACCGAAGTTCAGTAAAATGAGTACATTACCAATTTACAAATTTTTAAACTTTTTTAGAATTTTTTTGAATATGCAGAAGAACTGAAAAGATGGCAACACTGTTATCTATATAATAATCAGTGTTGCCACAAAATTTTTTTATTTTTTACCATAATCACCGAAAAAAGTTACCAAATTCAACAAAAAATTACCAATCTTATTTTATGTGCAGAACTGCACAAACATGCATACGTTATTTTGGCAGTTGGGGCTCGACATGTATGCTTGTACAGTTCTGCACATAAAATAAGTTTGGTAATTTTTTGTAATATATCTATATGACTTGTCAAAATATGGTGCGGCTATAATTTTTTCGCCCACTGTATGTAAACAAGTGACAAGAAAATATATCAAAAATTCAACGCTTGAAGGAAAGCTTTCGACTCACACATAGACAGAGTGAAGTCCCCCGCTGAATGCCGTAGCTTTTTGAACGAGAACATACATACTAACGTAGAATTCTACTCATATATATGGTTGCCGGGTACACTGGAAAATTGATGGTAATTGCAAAGCAGACGAACTGACAGGGATAGGTAGGACCACCCAAAACCTTCCAGGAAAGGACGCGGTGGATATACTTAGCAATGGCCACTTTCAAGCAGTTTGTTAAAGATTACACAATTCTAGTAGCCAAGGTACGCTGGAACAACTTTCACCTTGCGAAACTTTCAGGATTACCTGGTATTTCTATAAAAGGAAACGCTTACGGGCCACTTACTAATGTGGAATCAGAACCATCTAAGACCGAATCGAAAAAGTTACCAAATTGAAAAATAAATTACCAAATTACCAAACTTGATAAATAAAGAAAAAAATTACCAATTTTGGTAAAAAATTACCAAAGCGGCAACGCTGATAAGAATACGTGGAAAAATAATTTGACAGCTGTGGTTCGTAGCTCGTCGTTTTCAACGTTTCCGCACTATAGGATTTTTATCATCTGCCAAAAGGCGACGCGCTCCCTTATAGCCCCGTCAGAATGAGTGCTTTGCGTACGTGACGCTCAAGGATGAAACTGTCAGTTGAGTAGACTGTGTGCAATTGCACAGGGAGCGTCAGATTGGCAACCCTTGCGCCGACGGACCCAACGAACGTTGGCCAATACTTAATTTTTGACGCACATAAGTCCGTCACTGTATAACCTTGCGTTTACACAAGACAAGACAAATGAGAATATGCATTACTTGTCACATTGTTGTGAGTAAAGTAGGCATCCAGACAATAAACTACACTGAGAAAGGGGTTTAGTTGCGTCAACTAAATATGTTTTCCTCAACACATGATTTGGCAATAGTTACATTTGGTTATAGTTACAAAATATTTTATTAAGGGAAATATATTTAGCTGAGTCTTTTCTCTGTGTATGTTCTAAAAGCCAAACATAGTGACGAATACATCAAGAGAAGTGTGGATAAATTAGTAAACAAAGTGTGAATGTTTTGCTGTTGTACTTGAAAAAATGACTTGTGTAAACGCCAAGTACGCGGCCATAAGGAACAGCTGATTTTTGTTTTGCAGCCGCAACACCTTTATTGTGGCGTATCTCTACGGCACGTACGCCACTTCCTCTGTATACTTTTCCGTTATTGACGTACAAGTACCCATTCTGACGGGCCTATTACCTACGGAAACTGATAGCGGATGAGCACTTGTAGAGAACCGTATACCCGTCGTCGCACAAGTCGGTTACAAAGTAAGACGAGCTGAAAAAGTTTTAAAAGTTTTTGCGCAAGTGCCCAACGAACTTCCCACGTGTGTTTGGCCGCAAGCCTGCTTGTGCTTTGCCTGCAAAAAATTGTGCGACTAATCTCTAAAGAGAGTATTCCGAGATTACTCTCAATCGGGTACAATTGGGCATTAATTAGTCGCAACTAGTCTCATACGGGTACTAATGGAGGTCAATTAGTCTCGACTCATCCCTTATGGGTATAATTGGAGATCAATTAGTCCCCAACTCATCTCTAACGGGTACTATTAACGATTTAATGATATGTACGCACTTAGTCAATGAAATTTCATGTGCGGTGTTGGCACGCAGAGAGAGTATTCGCCTAACAAAACTGAGCACCCCGGTTCGAATCTCAGCTGGCGTAAATTTTTATTTTTATTTTTTAAAAGTGACTAGTCGCTTTTTATACCCGTTCGGATATAAAGGGGAACAATTAGTCTCTTCATAGGACATGCTCGAACAAAAGCGATCAGTTCATTCCATATAAAGAGATCAAAAGTGGTATTAGTCGCATGTTCCTTTGCGATTGCTCCCGGAGTCATCCCGGATTAGTAAAATTTTTTGCAGGGTACATATTTACAACGTAGGATAGATTTGTGGTAGGTTGTGGCTGCAAATATTGTAGCGTAGTGAATGCTACGTTACAGTCCCCCTCCCACCTCGGTGGACGAAAGGTCACAGTATTCTGGAGTTTTGGCCTGGAGGCCTGCACTACCTTAGGCAAAGCCTAGGTAAATTTTACCGTCGTACGGAACGGTGGCTCGGCCGGTGTATGTTCGTGGTTCTCTTTATTAAGGTATTATTTGTTATTTATATTTCCTTTGTACAGCAAGTTCTAATGTCTAAGGGATTCTTCTTTTTATATATGTATATATTATTATAAATTTTTATTTTTTTTTGTATAATACAGCGCAAATTTTTCTTAAGCCTAGGGTTTTTTTTTGACAATAATTTAACAGTATAATAACAAAAGAAATTTTTTTCTTTGACAATAATATAACAGTATAATAACAAAAGAATTTTTTTTTTACAATAATATAGTAGTATAATAACAAGAGAAAGATGGTTGTATATGTAATTGTAATATCCCTGCAAAAAATGGGACTAATCCGGGATGACTCCGGGAGCAATCGCAAAGGAGCATGCGACTAATACCACTTTTGATCTCTTTATATGGAATGAACTGTTCGCTTTTGTTCGAGCATGTCCTATGAAGAGACTAATTGTTCACC
>NW_016159860.1:54191-58557 GCF_001687245.7 Rhagoletis zephyria | reverse complement strand
GAGTATCACGTGATGGTTGCCATCCTAAGGCCATGACGAGGTAGCTGAGAACTTCGTTCGCTCCATTACACCGGGGGTGGCCTCTACTTCTCAAACTTGAACAGCTTGCTTTGACTCTGGAATTGGACTACAGCATGGTCCGGGCCTTTTCTGGTCGCGCGGGCGCGTTGCCCTTTCCAGGGGAAGCACCAACGTCGCGAGTTTCCTTGTGGGTGCTTAACGGTGAGGCCTTGGAGTACACCCTCCCTTTTGGCTATTGTCGCCGCAACTGGTGGGCCTTCATGGTTGGTTGTGAGTCGCGTATCTGTGCTTTCGTTTGCGGTATCTTGGGTTGCGTCGGTTGCAGCTTCCCGCTGAAGTTGTGGGTGTCAACGGTTGTGGTGTTAGCGACAGCGGAGTTCCACGTCATTGCGAATAATTGGTGCGGCGGACCGCGGAATATTTTAATGCTCAGTATACGTGGTTTGTTGCGGGGCCATGGTGTGGCATCAAGGGGTGGTCGCCATGAGGATATTGGCCGCGGTTCGTCTGGCGGCGCTGGTTGTCGCTTGTTGCGTTTTCGCGTTGCCATTCTGCTTGCGCTGTAGGCGCTCTTAGATGGCCAAATCCTTCTATCGGCGAGTAATTCATCTACTTCGTTATTTATTGCCAGCTGCATAGCGGCGTTGCGCGGGCAATAACGTTGTTTCAGCGGCTGGTGGTGCCGTAGCGTGATTATGTGCCTTGCGGCTGTGCTCGGTCCAGTGCGTTTTAAAGATATGGTCTTGCGGTGCTCCAGCAAATCTGCTAGCTCCTGGTTCTGCTTCTCGTTGAGGTGCGCTCTCTCCGCTAGGCCGCACAGAGCGGGTGTCGCCCCTACCTTTGGTGGAGTAGCGGGAGCCAGCGGCTGGCCATCCACTGTGATGACAATGCCTCGTTTTACTAGGAAGTCCATTCCTAATATTATCCGCTCCGCGAGGTTGTTAATCACTGCTACCGATGTGTGAGTGAACCGACCATTATATTCAATCCTGACAGGGTAATCCGCGAGTTGTACGTCCTGCTGATTGGGCACGGGCCGGATGTCGCGCCGTTCCAAATGCGCGCGCGTGCTCTCGTCGACGTACGTCAGCGTGACTCCTGTGTCTACCAACGCCTGTAACTTCAGGCCTTCGATGGTGACGTCGGCGTAGAGGCGGCCGTCGATGTGTCGCCTCTCAAATTGCAGTGATGTAGCTAGGGTGGTGTGTGAAGTTGTAGCCGTCGGCGCTGCTGATGTTGACTTGCGACAGCGGCAAACCCTCGAGAAGATCCCATCCTGTCCGCATCGTGAACAGAATAGCCGCCGCGCGCTGATACAATGGAAGCGTGTATGTCCGCGCTTCTTACATCGCCAGCAGATGTTTCTCCAATCATACTGGCCATCTACGGTGTATAAGCTATGCTCCGCCTGTCGATTCTGCCTGGATTCCTCGTTCTTCAGTAATTCATACTCATCGGTGAGCTCCATCAGCTCCTCGATGGTGTGGAATTCGCTACGCTTCACGAAGAGTCGGTACTCGACGCGCAGGCCATCGTAAATGCGCTCCAGATGGTCCTCGTTGCACATCGTTGGGTGTTGCCGGATGAGTGTCTGGAGGGCGCGGATGTAGTCCTTGACCTTTTCCCTATGCAGCTGTTTGCGCTGGCGAATGGTGTCTTCCACCTGGTTTACATGCCGCTTAGGCAGGAAAAATCTTTCTGCCTCGGTACGGAATCTGGCCCAAGTGGTCATCTGCTGCCTCCGGACGCGGAACCACTGGAGTGCCTTGCCTCGTAGAACTTCGGGGAGAGTTGGGAAGAGTTTCTCTGGCACTATCTGGTAGCATTCCGCCAACTCCTCAATCCTGTCCAGGAAGTCGTGCAGGGTGTCGCCGCCGGAGTAGTGTACGTCCCAACGACGGACGGTGCTCATCACTTCGGCGTTGCTCATGCTGTCCCGTTTGTGGACTGCCGGTTTCGCTCCTTCAGGGTGTAGAAAGGATTACCCCAGTTTGATGGCTGGGTGTGATTCGGGTAGCGATTTTGCTATGCTGGCCTCCTCGGCTGCGATCTCCATTTCCAGCTCGCTGAGGAGATTTTTGGTCGACTTCCTGGTTCTCTTTGCTCTGACGAAGTTGCTCAGAGCGCTGCGTAGCTCAGCGACAGAACTTCCTTCCACTGGTAACTGGTGTTGTCTGCACTCTTCAATTAACCTGTCTTTCTTGAGAAGATATATCCAGCCCAGCGAGTCGACGTTCAGCGTCGTGGTGTTGTTTTCGCTCATCCGTGTATCAGTTGTTGGTTGTGGTGTGTTCGGTGAACCCGCTTCGATGCTTGTTGAAGTTTTGGAACATGCGCCTGCAGAGCTGGGTCCCTGCTCGGGCGCCATTTATGGGGTGGGTTTTGTCGAAGGCTGAGGTACGCTCAGCCGACCCAGGGTACAATCGAGGTCCCAATAACCCCCACCAAATAGAATACAATAGTTAGTGTAATACGGAGAACACACTCACACACACGAGGCGAGATATGGCCAGAGCGCCCGCAACCTTTCGTCCAAGAAGTGAGAGAGAGGGAGGGTAACAGCGGCTATGGGCCGGTAACGGAGGGAATAACAACGGCTACAGGTCGGTAGCGGTGAGAATAACAACGGCTATGGATCGGCAACGGTGAGAGTGGCAGCACTCGGTAACGACGGTGAGCGCCACGGCAATGCGAACGACGGTGGTACTCGGTGACGACGGTGATGCCGGTGAGCGTAGCGGCAATGAGAACGACGTTGATACTCTACGGCGACGGTGATAGCGGTCCTGGCCTGCGACGAGTGGCAGCAACGGCCCTAATAGCGATGACGGGTAACTAGCTTTGGCTTCGGGGGCGGTAACGATGGAGCGATCCCAATACCGAAAGTGGCGGTAGCGGCCCTAGCTTGTGGAGACGGAGGGAGCAGCGCTTCTGTATCGCGGTGATTACTTCAATCGGCTGGCGGGAGGGCGCGATGTTGGGCTCGGCCCAGGGCGGCAACGGCGGTGGCGGCCCTAATAACGAGGGCAGCGGCCCTAGCTTGTGGGGAAGGAGGGAGCAGCGCTCCTGGATTCCGGCGATTTATCGGAGGCGGCTGGCTGGGAGCGTAGTGATGGGTTGGCCTAGGGGCGGTAGTGGCGGCCCAACTGGTGATGACTTACGGTGATAGTAGCGTCGGCCTCCCGTGACGGTGAGTCGTAGCGGCCTGTAATGAGGAGACTACGGAGAGACTGTAGGTGCGGAACGGTTGGCGGCACGGGTGAGTGCGATCTTCCACGACGGCCTTGGGCAGTGTTGCCAGAATATTTTGTACCCCATCCCCATATCGGGCCGCAGTTATCCCCAAAAAATCCCCATTTTTCTTTTAAATCCCCATTTAAAACCCCTTTAGTAAGAAATAAAAAAAGCATGTATTCACATTTGTGTTAGTTCATTTTAATCCAGTTTTCATTTTAACACAGTTTTCATTTTATTACAGTTTTGAATACTTTTCTCTACACATTTTCGCAAAGTTATATATGTATATGTACATACGTACATGTGTACATATATGCAGGTATCTACATACAAGTGAAGTGAAGTGGACGCATAAAATTTTAACTCCGCGTTTTCAGTAGTTTTATATTGGAAAAGCGGCGATTTGTTATTTTAAAGTGTGTTCGCAGTGAAGAAAACTACCTGCAGTAGTGAAATACAGTGTCACAAACGTAGCGGAGTCAAGATAAGTATATAAATTTATATAAAAAAGAACATTTTCCTTTCTTTTGGCGATCCAAAGAGAAAGCCGCAAATAAANTAATATAATATAATATAATATAATATAATATAATATAATAAATTAAATTAAATTAAATTAAATTAAATTAAATTAAATTAAATTACNCATAAATTTATATAAAAACGAACATTTTCCTTTCTTTTGGCGATCCAAAGAGAAAGCCCCAAATAAAAAGGAAAATAACAAATAGGCAGTACTTTTGGCGCGCAAAACAGCTGATCGCGATTTCAGTGATAGCAAAAAGCTCAAGTCCATAACAAAGCTTTTCACAAAGCTTTCCACTGAGCTTAGCGCTGACACAAACCGAACTGTGATACAGCTTTTACCACGCGATCTGTACAGTGGTGTGCAATAAAATAGCAGTGTTCGATAGGCGTAGTTGAGGAACACATGAACGTGTATTTGTTTCCACCAAAATAAAAGAAAATAAAAATAGAGTGAAATAAAATTAAATTAAATTAAATTAAAGTAAATAAATAAAATATAATAAAATAAAATAAAATAAAATAAAATAAAATAAAATAAAACAAAATAAAATAAAATAAAATAAAATAAAATAAAATAAAA
>NW_016159860.1:38860-48712 GCF_001687245.7 Rhagoletis zephyria | reverse complement strand
TTGGTTTTTATTAATTTCGAAAAAGTATTTGAGAAGTGAAGAACAAAAGCGTGTACAAACGAAAAAATATAGCAACAATGCCATTGTTAATATGTTGGAGTAGTTTTGTGCTACTCTGATGTAATGCGGGGATGGAGTATATGGTCCTGCCCTAGGACATCGCAATGTTAATTGGACCATATTTTTTATATGAATTGTGGTTAATTTTGGAGTACTCCTTGGTCCTTAGGGAGTACTTTTTACACGCATGCATGGAGTAGTCGCGATTTTTGCAGGGTAATTGTATCAAGCGTCTTTGCACACTCAGCTACAGCCATACATGTAAAGGTATTATGTCATACCATGTATGTGTGTATGTGTTGTCACCGCTGTGCATGCTTCCCTGCAAGGAAAGCTACTAGTTTTGAACTAGAATTCTACCAGTTTGCGTTTCAGCCCAACTAGTTCACGTTCTATCCCTTTTCAATGCTAGCGACTGGTATTTTTAACATTGCGATGTCCTACGAGATGTCAATTGTCAGGCTATGCATCAGCATCTACTAGTAGAAATACTAGTAGCATCATACCAGTTGATGATATAGTCTGCCAATTCATCCTCTATGAAAAGCATTAGTATGCCTTTTTGCTCGCGGCACTCCAACAGTCGCAATGGCCGATGAGCAAAGCACTCGCGTGGTATACCTGAGGTACCAGGTTCAAGCCCTGGTGCAGGGAACAATTTTTTTTTATAATATTTCTTTTATTTATATTTTGTATTTAGGGGTTTTTTTGTTATTCTTACATTTAATAAAAAAAAATATTTTTTTTAATCCATTTTTTATGGCACAAGTATTTCTTCCCATATATTTGCTTCTTTTTTTTTGTAATGCAACTAGATTTTTAAATTTGTTATTTATATTTAAATTGAAATAATTATTCCTACTTGCATTGATCTAACTTTAAAAATCTTAACCACCTCCAAGCGGCCTCGAACCTGCGATCCTAGAACCAGAACCAGTAGTCTTCACGTGACGCCACAGCCGACATTTGTAAGAAAAGCAATTAATTGCGTTTTATTTTAGGCTTTGGCAATTCAAAGGCAGATGTCGCTGAACGCTTAAGTTCTTCGAAAATGTCGAACTGGTAGGCACATACTAGTTTATGAACTAGTATTTTTTCTAACTGGTTTGGGTTTTCACTGCAGGGGGGTTTCAGCCCAACTATTTCACGTTGTATCCTTTTTCAGTGTTAGCGACTGGTATTTTTAACATGGCGGTGTCATAGGAGATGTCAATTGTCCGCTCCTGCATCAGCACGCTAGCAGTAGAAATACTAGTAGATCATACCAGTTGACGGGATCGACCGCCTATTCATCCCCCGTGAAAAGTATAAGTATGTCATTTTGCTCGCGGCGCTGTAACAGTGACAATGGTCGACAAAGTAAAGCTTTGGCACGTCAAATCAAGAGATCCGAGTTCGAAACTCAGTGAGCGAATCTTTTTTTTATTTTATTTTTTTATTTATATCTCTTGTTGTAATTTTTAAATTGATTGTTTTAAAAAGAACAAAAAATTATTTCTTTTCATTTTTTTATGGTATTTGAGTATTTAGGTTTTTTTCCAAATGAATTTAAATTTATGTACAATTTTTATTTGATATTTGAATTGCAATAATTATTTAAATTAATTAACTTACTTTACTTTAACAATCTCCACGCGCACACGAACCTGAGATCTCAGAACCAGAATCGGTAGTCTTCACTTGACGCCATAGCCGACATTTGTGATGAAAGCAATTTACCGCATTTTAGTTTAGGTTATGGCTATTCAAAGACAGATGCCGCTGATCGCTTAAGTTTGTGGCCACACTCTCACTTTTCTAAGGAAGCGGCAACACTTTTTGGCAATTGACAGATTTTCAAACCAACGAACGGCGCGTGAAGCAGAGTATAGATTTTTCTGAGCGCTTTGGTACATACGCTAGTTATTTAAGTTGTTCTTAGTTTTTAATAAACATAATTAAACGTGATCCAGTAGCACCGAATTATTGACATTCGCTACATTGGTGACCCCGAGTTAAAAATGGAGAAGGATAATATCGAGACGCAAAACTTGACCACCGATCGCTCACAATCGACGATACCATCTTCGAGTGTTTCGGACTTCGCTTCAGCTATCAACGACAGCGACGGTTCCCTCTTAGCAACTCGTGCAGTAAAATTACCACCCTTCTGGAAGGACAATNCGTGCAGGTGCATCTGGACGAGACTACTCTACCGTTCGTCGCAGACATAATTACATCGCCACCCGTTGACGGTAAGTTCTTAGCGCTGAAGACGCGATTACTCCATACTTTTGAAGAGAGTGGGGACAGCAAACTACGACGTTTGCTACACAATACCGAGTTCACTGATGGGAAGCCATCTCACTACCTCCTCCGGCTCAAAAGTTTGGCCGCTGGTATGGTGACCGAAAACATCCTGCGTACGATCTTTCTTGAACAAATGCCGCAGAACGTTCGCAGTATTTTGGCCGTTAACGACACTAGCGGCCTGGATCACCTCGCCGTGCAGGCAGACAAAATTTTTGAGGTGCAAAATAGCATAATGTTTGTTTTCGCAAAAACCGTCAACGATGCCATAACAGGCACCGAATCTCCAAAAACGTCTGCATTCGTTATGGACGAATTATCTGCTCAGCTACAAGCGCTTACCGCGGCAGTTAATAAAACCAATAATGATAGGGCAAAGGAGGTTACGAAAGACGCCTGCTATTATCACACACGGTTCGGCGCACAAGCAAAGAAGTGCCCACAGCCTTGCAGTTTCCGAAAAAACACGAATTTAAACTAACACGGCCGTCAGTCATCCTCATAGGCACCGCTGACGGTCCGTTCAATTCGCGCCTACAAATCACAGATTCAAAAAATCTACTCAAATTTCTCGTCGACACTGGCGCCGACATATCAGTGTTACCCAGGGGAGTCCTCAATAACATTCGAACAGATTTCAAAAAAACTGAATTTACTCTCATTGCAGCTAATGGCTCAAAGATACGTACTTACGGTTCACAGCAACTATCGCTCGACATCGGCCTCGGCCGAACATTTAACTGGCAGTTCACAGTCGCAGACGTTGCGCACCCTATACTGGGTGCCGACTTTATCAAACACAATAACTTGCTCGTTGACCTTCGCAATCGCAGACTTCTTGATTCGGACTCAACAGTCAAAACTTCGCGGTCTTCATCTGTTGCATGAATGCAGCGTGTTCACAACGCTGGATCTTACTCGAGTGTACCATCAGATTCCTGTAGCACTTGAAGATCGACCGAAAACAGCCGTAATAACACCGTTTGGCTTATTCGAGTTTAAGGTAATGACTTTCGGACTGTGAAACGCCGCACAGTCATTTCAACGGTTGATGGATTCCATACTTCGGGATTTGGATTTCTGCCACGTCTACATCGATGACATATTGATAGCATCCAAATCCCTCGAAGAGCATAAAAAACACCTGCGCATAGTATTTGAGCGTCTTAAACAACACGGCCTTTCGATCAACGTCAACAAATGTATGTTTGCCCAACAGGAGGTGATATATCTCGGCCATACGATCGATAGAAACGGACACAGACCCACCACTGAGCGCAATGAGGCAATGCGTGAATACCCGAAACCGCAAACAATCGCCGATCTTCGCCGTTTCTTGGGCTCATGGAATTTTTGCAGACTAAACATGCCCCGTGCCGCAGAAATTCACGCTCCGTTAATCGCACTCACCGCGGGAGCAATTAAAAATGGCAAACGCCTCATTGTATGGAATAAGGTAATGTCAAAAGCCTTCGAAGAGTGTAAAAAAGCACTCGTAGACGCTGTCCAGCTGGCATACCCCGTGGCAGACGTTACTCTAACACTTCGCTGCGATGCCTTGAATCAGTCAGTAGGGGCAGCGCTTAACCAAACTGTGAATGGCGTGATACAACCATTAGGGTTCTACACGGCTAAGCTCAGTAAACCAGAGCGTAACTATAGCGCCTACGATCGCGAGCTGTTAGCGATTTTCAAAGGCATACGATTCTTTAAACATTTACTCGAGGGCCGTAATGTCACAGTTCTCACCGACCACCGCCCACTTTCGTTCGCCTTGGACCAAAACTCCGACAAGGCTTCGCCTCGGCAACAACGTCAACTTCAATATATCAGCCAGTTTACCAACACGATCATACATACACCGGGTCAAGAAAATATAGTGGCCGACGCACTGTCGCGAATCAGCACGGTAAATCTGCCCGTAACTGTCTCTGCTAAGGAGATTGAACAGGAACAACGAGAAGACCAGCAGCTACATCATCTTTTGCGTTCAAACTCGACGTCCTTGCAACTACAGAAACTCAAAATCGACGACTCGGACGCAGAGCTATTTTGTGACACATCAACGGGTAAGGTAAGACCATACATACCTACCTCACTACGACGAAAGCTGTTCGAGCAGACGCACAACATCTCACACCCCAATGGACGTGCAACACAAAAGCTCATAAGCCAACAATACGTGTGGCCGCACATGAACCGGGATAACTTGCGCTGGGTTCATAGCTGCCTGCCGTGCCAAAGAAGCAAGGTTCACCGACATGTTAAAAACATACCGCAACACATAGAAATACCAAGCGAACGTTTCAAGCANTGCAGAGATATTTTGTGACATATCAACGGGTAAGGTAAGACCATACATACCTACCTCACTACGACGAAAGCTGTTCGATCAGACGCACAACATCTCACACCCCAATGGACGTGCAACACAAAAACTCATAACCCAACAATACGCAGGGCCGCACATGAACAGGGATACCTTGCGCTGGGTTCGTAGCTGCCTGCCGTGCCAAAGAAGCAAGGTTCACCGACATGTTAAAAATATACCGCAACACATAGAAATACCAAGCGAACGTTTCAAGCACGTCCACGTCGATATTATCGTCATGCCACTTTGTGACGGATTTAGGTACTGCCTGACGATAATTGATCGCTACACTCGCTGGCCTGAAGCGGTACCTCTCAAGGATATTTACTCCGACACAGTGGTTAAAGCATTTTTCAGCGGTTGGGTCAGCCGTTTCGGAGCACCATCATCAGTCACCAGCGACCGGGGCTCCCAATTCGAGTCCAAGCTTTTCAACGCCTTCACCCAACTCATAGGTTGCAACCAAACTCGAACAACTGCCTCCCATCCGACATCCAACGGTATGGTAGAGCGTTGGCATAGGTCGCTCAAGGCAGCAATTAGATGCCATGCTTCACCGAACTGGGTAAATACACTTCCGGTGGTGTTGCTGGGTCTTCGCACGAGTTTTAAAGAAGATATTAAGGCCAGGTGCATTCTTTATTGATGTCGAAATGGGTCCGGAACTACATGCGTGCAGTGCGATCTTCGCCTTCTGCTCATCACAACAGATCTCGAGCGTTTAAACATACTACTCTACACCTTTGTACTCATGTGTTCGTACGAGTAGACGAATTTAAAAAAACACTTGAACAACCGTATCGTATAAGGTGCTAGAGCGCATAACTGACTTTGTGTTCAAGATGGACGTCGACGGTAATGCAACCACGATCTCAACAGAAAGACTTAAACCAGCATTTATAGAAGCCGAGCACCAAGGCCCGAGCAACGCGCTCGGAAATCCAACCGCACTGCCGTCGGCGAGTGGGTCCATGTGGCCAAAAAACATGCGCACATACTCCAGAACAGAGCAATGTAAGAATCCGTGACTTCTCATGTGAATTAAAGTCACTCCGGGGGGGCTACTGTGGCCACACTCTCACTTTTCTAAGGAAGCGGCAACACTTTTTGGNCCAAGGCCCGAGCAACGCGCTCGGAAATCCAACCGCACTGCCGTCGGCGAGTGGGTCCATGTGGCCAAAAAACATGCGCACATACTCCAGAACAGAGCAATGTAAGAATCCGTGACTTCTCATGTGAATTAAAGTCACTCCGGGGGGGCTACTGTGGCCACACTCTCACTTTTCTAAGGAAGCGGCAACACTTTTTGGCAATTGACAGATTTTCAAACCAACGAACAGCGCGTGAAGCAGAGTATAGGTTTTTCTGAGCGCTTTGGTACATACGCTAGTAATTTAAGTTGTTCTTAGTTTTTAATAATCTTTGTATTGGATACTCGTTTAATTAAATAAACATAATTAAACGTGATCCGGTAGCACTGAATTATTGACATTCGCTACAAGTTGTTCGAAATCGCCGAAATGGTAGGCCGTCGCTTTCACACACACTAGTTTTGAACTAGTATTTATACTGGCTGGTTTGGCATTTCACTGCAGAAAACTGGTAAAATTTAGACCATGACGAACTTGTATGACTTCCCCATTTAATACCGGTTTTCGAATAAGAATTTCTACCAACTAGTTTACTTTTTTCTACGAGGAACTGGTATAATTATGGTTCATAACGAACTGGTATGACTTTTATCCTTAAATAATAGTTCATGAACTGGAATTTGTGCATACTGGTTCAGCTTTTCACTGCAGGGTCACGTTTGTTTGTGGTCGTGCCCACCTCTGCTCATTACAAAAAACCATGTACTAATAATTATGCATATGTATGTATATGTATATGTGCATACATGTCTAAATTCCCAGCAAGAACGACCTAACGCATTATCCAATGCACTTACAAAATTGTCAGTAAAAACCTACACATTTGCATATTAGCCATATCCATATGCCATTCTTTGCGTTATATAACACGTTATTAACCCATTTGCGCTCTCTGTACTATAAAAACGTCACCATTTCAACCCACGTCTAAAAGTTTATTATTATTATTAAAACGAAATTGCTTTAATAAGTTTGCACCTACTAGTATTAATATTACTTCAGATAGAATAGAAGATAAATAGGTATAACTGGGGATACCGGATTTGGACACTTACAAATCGACTTTTCACATTAGAAGTGGTCCACATGAAAAGCTGTGATTTTTTTTTGAATTATTGCACTTTGCCCTAAAATATCTGCTATTATAAAGTGGAAAAAGAGTAAATTAAACAAATTATTAACAGTGAGTATAAGGGCCAATTTCACAATGCGTAGTTAACTCAGAATCGGGAGTTAACTACAGATTTTTGTACTGAAAATCTCTAGTTAACTGTCGATTCGGAGTTAACTACGCACTGTAAAATTGGCCCTACGGGTTTGTTATTTGATGGATTTATACAGCTATTTCTTTAGCTGTCGTTTTTTTAGTACAACGGGCACATCTATACGAATATATAAAATTTTTTTGAAAGCCGGTTTTTCCTGTTCGAAAGCTTGAGAACAGCCGTACCGATTTTTCGAAGTTTTGGACACTTATTTCCGACATTCCGAGCATGGTTATAGACTAAAAATAATATGAATATGTCATGGGGGCGTGGCACCTCCCATACAAACTGAATTTTTCAGACTGCATATGAAGAGGAATTTGCAGTAGAATACTAGAACTTGGTATGGAGATAGTATATGAAATCAATCCTATACTAAGTAGAAAAGTGGCAGTTATTGGAAAAGGGGGCGTGGTTCTCCTTTACATACTGAAACTTATATAATACATATTTCTGCTGGGATTTATAGATCACACAAGTGGAACTATCGTACAGAATATCTCTAGAGGTATTTGAGGAAGGATACGGAAATTATTTGTGGAGATTTATGTTAGCAATACTTTACTGTAAGAGAAAAAAGTGAGATAGTGGAAAAGAGAAGCTTTCTCGTAGTTGAGAATAGTCTTGCAATTATGTATAACGATAAAATGTTAAAAATCTGGCCTGTGTGTGACATGATGATTTAGAGTTTTTGTCAAAAACGTCAGGTATTTTCTGAAGCAATTTTTAAGAACTGTATATACATATGGGGCATTTCACCTCAAGTGACCCAACTTTTGAAATCTATGTCTTCCGATCGGGATGAAATTTGCACCAAGGTTAGTCCTAAAAAATAGTAGTTATGACACAAAATTTCAATGGGATCGGTCAAACACACTCCGAGTTGGAGGGTCTAGAATTTTGACATTTTGGTCAAACGGCCATTTTTTCGGATCCATATAACTAATTACCTATTGTATTTAGAAAATTTTTTCAGGAATGTTTTCGATAGATTTCTCTTCAGTCTTTACAAATTTTATTTTTTTTAAATTAAAATTTAAAATGAATTTTTTTTAATTTTTTTTTTAAATAAAAAATAATTTTTATGGTTTTTTTTCAAAAAGGGGTATTTTTTTTTTTTTTTGCTCAAAAGAAAGCTTAGGTATTTTTCTTTAAGAGCCTTGTGGTCGCTTAGTGGGATGCAACTTGTGTATCAATCAAAATTAGCGTTTAGTAACTCTAAACAGCGGTTTTTTTAATTTTTAATATATGACCTATTGTCTTCTTTTTTTCGTATTATTGTGTAAGTGTCTCGGAAACCTGAAAATAAAACTTATATGAGAAGGTATATGCAATTACCTTTCCAACGGTATATAACACGCCTAACCAAAGTTTCATACCCTCGATACTGCCATTCCCGTAGTTAAGGATGATTAAGATTTTTCGTAGTCTAACACAGCAGGTACTCGATTTTGTGCATCCAAACTCTTTATTAATAGCTTTGCAGAATTTTGAGTATTAGATTTGCATACCTACTAGCACAATATTTAAAAGGTATGAAGAATATGGGATTTTCCGGTAGTTAAGGATGATTAAGATTTTTCTTTGTACCTAACCACAGCAGATTCGTCCAAACCTTTTCTCAATAGATATTCATACCTACTCGCGCAACCTATAAGTAGCTATAATAAATCAGCTATAGTTTATGAAGGCAGTGTATGGTCATTTTGAAGACCACTTTTTTAGAAACAGCGTTAAAATAAATACTGTGTTATTTACATAATTAATATTTTCAGTAGCTATGGCTCATAAAAAGGCTAAGCTTGATAAAGAAATTGTTGCTTCTTTTTGCTTTAATCCCTTCAACAAAAAAAAACACGTTTCTTCAGATACACGACGGCTTTCTGACGGCTTAATATCAAAATTCCCTACGCTATCAAAACGGATGCGAATTTGTGGATCGTGCAGGAAAGAGCTCAGCAAATTGAAGGAATTACCGACTTCGAAAAGTAATGAGCCTTGTGAAGACGTTATTCCAGATAGAGACCATATTGAATCTGAGAAGGATGACCGAATTTCCGATGACGATGGCTCCAACTTTACTGAAGAAAATATTACTTCAAGGGATGAGTGCCAAAACCAATACCACAAGGATGCAGTAAAAGTACTTGAGCAAATAAAAGAAAAGTACAAAACTTCAACTAGTAGAGCAGAAAAAATTCAACTTCTCATGCTTGCTCCACCGAAATGGAGTCGCGCAAAAACAATGGCTGAGTTTGGAAAGAGAAAGAAAAGCCAGGATTGCTAAAAAATTAGTTGCAGAGCATGGCATACTCACACTCCCAAACACAAAGAAAGGAAAACCTTTAGAGTGCAAAACTGAAGCTCTAGTGACTCAGTTTTATCAGCGCGATGATATGAGTCGCCTGATGCCAGGGATGAAAGACTGGGTGTCTGTACGAATTGACGGTAAGAAAGTTCAAATGCAGAAGAGGATAATTCTCTGCAACCTGAATGAGCTGTTCGCGAGCTTTCAATCTGAACACGAGGATATTAAAATTGGATTCACAAAATTTACCCAGCTCAGGCCAAAACATTGCGTCTTGGCAGGAAGCAGCGGAACTCATACAGTATGCGTTTGCATTTATCATGAAAATGTGAAGCTGATGTTGAAGGAAATCAACTTGAATTATTTAACAAATGATTCGCCGGAAGATTTGAACAGTTACCGTGATTG
>NW_016159860.1:17841-38835 GCF_001687245.7 Rhagoletis zephyria | reverse complement strand
AAAAAAAAATAAAATTTGTAAAGACTGAAGAGAAATCTATCGAAAACATTCCTGAAAAAATTTTCTAAATACAATAGGTAATTAGTTATATGGATCCGAAAAAATGGCCGTTTGACCAAAATGTCAAAATTCTAGACCCTCCAACTCGGAGTGTGTTTGACCGATCCCATTGAAATTTTGTGTCATAACTACTATTTTTTAGGACTAACCTTGGTGCAAATTTCATCCCGATCGGAAGACATAGATTTCAAAAGTTGGGTCACTTGAGGTGAAATGCCCCATATATTTAATTCTTAACATTTCGATTATATTTTGCTGCTAAAACTGGGTGAAAGCAAGTTATGAAGGTTATTACTAAGTCTTTGACATATATTGTGGAAAAATCATTGGAAGCTCATGGGATCATCTTGGATATAGAGTTGTCAAATCGCTGTTATCAAAAATGTGAGGTGTTTATATTCGTAGTAAGAAATGGTGGCGGGTTATGAATCTCCACCTACATGCTTGATATGAGTATATCTAACCGGTGGAATCGACATGTTTTTTCGAGCGAAGATTCATTTCGACCAATTAGCTATTAGAAGACACATTGTTCGAATAAAGCTACCCATCCGGTTCTATTGTAGCAGATCCAAACCATAACGGACATAACCCAGGCTAGTTGCCTAAGCAGCTAAACTGTGTTTTGTGTCATGAGGTTAAAATATGGCAATGTACAGGATGCAAAAAAACGTTATGCCTTGTCAAGTAATATTTTAAAAATTAACACACATAAGTGCCCGCTGTACTGAAAAAAGTACACTCCCAAAAGTTAACTTTTGAGCTTTCTTCGTTAATTTTAATTCCTTAGTTTGTTTTAAATGGCTGTTATGATCACATAAATAAAATTAGATATAATAAAATTCCAACCGTTTTTGTTTGGGCGTAAATGGGTTATTCGCATAATAATATTTGATTGAAAAGAGACAACTACATATAGGATAATATATTATCGAATTCCATGTAAAAGAAAGGGACAACTGCTCACACGTGACACGATTATGCGTTAGATTTCTCCTAGAGCCCTATGTAAATGTAAAATGTTCTCACATAAGCTGTTTGTAGTAAGTACTAGGCGTATAAAACGCATTAGTTAACAGATAGGGTTCTTACTGGGTTTAACAGCTCTGAAAACGTAGCATTGTGCATCAGTGAAAATAACAAAATTATTGCCAAGTGCTGCCTGCTGCACCAGCACATGACTGCCTGCGCAATAGTCGCCACCAGTGTTGCCGTTTTACGCCTTTGTTGGCTAGATTTAGCTACCACATAAATTTAAAATTGCCCCTAGCCCTTTTTTTAGCCCTTTGGAGAATTTATTCATCCTTGGCATGAAAAAGTTGTATATGCTTAATTTGATCTATTTTTTTTTTAAGTAAGAGAAGAATTTTTAAACTAAGAAATACTGATATACGTACATATGTATATATACATATATGTATTGTATGTATGTTGCTTACGTTTTTATACATACATACATACTATAAAAGTGTTAGGGCCGTTAACTTATCTATTAACGATTTAACTATAGTTTAAAATATATGTATAAGTTTACGGCCCTTAATACGCTTAATGGCCCATTAAGTCGATTGACCGTGTATGTCCTTGTGGTGTGATTGTACCAACTGCTGGTGCGACTTCAAAAACTATTTGAAAATTGTATGATTGTACCAGCGTGCTGGTGTCGTGAATGGGGAAATTAGCAAATTTTTCTAAGTAAAAAGTATTTTGGGGGCAATTTCTTGCACTATATGAGTCAAAGCGGTGTTTGTGGAAGATTAAAGTTCACAATATTGCAGTTGTGAATAAAAAAAAACAATGTTTAACAAAATGATAGAAAAATTACGAAATTTCGGCTCTAATCCTATCGATCATTTCTGGACCTTATTTGTAAAGAAATAAATATTTTACCAGCATGCTGGTAAGTTATAAGCTTCGAGTTATAAGCCTTCGAGCAAGCTGGTGTCGTATATTTTCCCTTTTACACAAAAACGTTTTTGGTTGGACAAAATATTAGCTTTTTCCAGAGTACATTGTTTTTCTATACCATTACTGATTGAAAATGTTTGCGTGTATACTTAGATATACATGGTGAAACGAATACAGAAGATGGCGCTGATTGTGATACCGCTATCTCTCTCTTGAAATTTTTGACAGTAATATGACGTCATAGGAGATGTTGTATATTGCCTGTGTGATATTTATATACATACACATATGCAAAACATGTGCTTACTGATAGTTTCCTCTCAGCTCTTTCCACCGGCAAACCTGCGATGACGTCATATTCACGTTACTCTCCCGAATTTCACATCAATCAGCGCAATCTTTTATTATATCGGTCTTGTTAGATATGTGTATGTAAGTAAAAATTTTTAGCTACCATTTTTAGCTCTTTTTTAGCCCTTTTTTAAAAGGAATTTGGCTACCACTAAAAATGATTCGCGGCAACACTGGTCGCCACATTCGTAACATTTATTAGCCTGCTCGTTCACTCATGGATGGCCATGGCCAATCGATGAGCCTAAGTGAGCGTGGCTAAGAGATTATTTTAGTATTCAGTCATAGAGAGACAAGAGAGTATTCGTATTGTTCTCTTATTTCGCTGTGAATATTCACCACGTTGTACACTACCCAGCGGCGCACAGCTAAATGGGGTCCGTCCACAATATACATTTCGTAATTCATACAAATAAATGATTAAAACACCGCTGACCCAATTTAAAATTGTAATGCTTATTGTAGGCAGTCTACTTCCAATGCACATTACAATTTATAAACGAAGACGTATTGTAATGAACGCCCGAAGAGTATTCGGTCACATCATACTTTCCGATTACAAACAAAACCAGTATGTAAAGGACGCTTTCCTATGGCAAGGTAATCTGGGTTGTAATCCATTCATTCCGATATACCGACTTCGAAGTTTTGAAGGAGTATTCGATTACGTAATGTGCATTTGCGCCGCTGGGTAGCTTCTATGAATTGAATGAGCAGCACATTCACATTCGACTAAGGCAGTCTGCACATGGTTCGTATAGCTTTAGACGCGTATGAAATTTTTTATGCAGCAACGATTCCTCTACGCCTCAAGATCTGCACACGAAGCAACCGTCAAAGTATCAGGAGAAATATGTTAAGTGATGCAAAATTATTATTTCTTTAATTAATTTTCATTTATTTTTCTATTAATTGCACGAATTTTATTGTTTTATTGGTTCTTTTTTTATGAAATGCATGCACGCACACGGAAAATTGTAAACAAACTTCTTCTTTCTCTTTTCTAAGCGTATTGACGCCTAGCTACCAACACTGCTGTACGCCAAGCGATTTGCAGCTAGCTTGCTTTGACGAATTCGTGAAGCTAACGACTCGTATACAGCCCTCCATTTAAATGCACGTGTGCGGCATCAAAGCGTACAACTTTCGTATGTAGCATATAATACGCGTCTAAAGCTATACGACCCGTGCTAGAAATTAATGTCGCATGCAGGGTTCTATTAAATAAGAGCAAAAGGAGGACTATGTCTATATTTTTAAGTTTTTAGTTTTTTATATGCAATAATTAAATATAATTTCTTACCAAAGGTCCTATTTCGAACTTCGAAGGCCCATATCTCGATTTCGGAGGCTAACTTCGAAAACCGGAGAAATTACTTTTTTACCTATGACTCAATCTCTTAAAAAAAATTAGTTTGGTCTAATACCCATAAAAAAGTTGATTTTGCCGTACAGTGTAACGTATGCTTATGTTTATAAATAAATTTAATTTTTTTGCGTTCTCTGGTTGCACCACGCTCGCTGCGAGTCCGCGCGGCACGTGGAATGAAAGCAAAAGCACCCGAGGCAGGAGCGAAAAAAATTAATAACTCGACTCCGAGGAAGTTTCCTTGTTTTTTTCCTTTTAAATAATGTATTTAGAATAAGGATTGATATTCAATGTAAACGATTAAAAAATCTGATCGGAAAGTAATAAACATCTCCATTTGTTTATAATTTTTTTTTATAAAAATTAAAAATTTTGTACAAAATAATGATTATTCAAAAAATTTAGACAATCAGGCTAAAGCGTGTCTAATTAACTATTATCATGAAAAAAAATCAGCAAGATACATGATATGAATCAGTGGATAATGAATAATTACTGAATTCATCAAAAAAAAGGTAATAGGAATAACTCTTGAAAAACTTCGAAACTTGCAAAAAAGCTCAAATTATATTTTTCTTATGGTTGCAAACCGAACAAAGTGATTTGTGCGAAAAAATCATGACCGTCCAATTTTGGGTGGCCCACTTGAGAGATTTTCACTCTATGTAAAGAAAAGTTTTTTGTAACGGGTAATCTTGCGAACGGCTGGTCCGTTTTTCATGAAATTTTGTACACAAATAGCTTTCAGCAGGAACCGCGCTATTCGAAAAAATCTTATTATGGTCCGATTTGCTTAAAATTTGGTAAGTGGGTAGCTCTTTGCCTAGATTAGCATTCTTTCTTTACGGGAAGTTGACCAGCGACCGATCTATTCGAAGAAATCGTATTTATGTTCCGATTTGCTTAAAATTTGGTACGAGGTATCTTTTTGCTAGGTTAGTGTATATGATTCTTTTTTTCTGGGAGGTGGACCAGGGACCGATCTTTTGGAAAAAATCGTATTCATGGTTCGATTTGCTTAAAATTTGGTACGTAGGTAGGTTTTTGCATAGATTAGGATATAGGATCCTTTTTTCCGGGAAGTGGACCAGGGGCCGATCTATTCGAGAAAATTTTATTTATGCTGCGATTTTCTTGAAGGGGTTATTGGAAAAAGGGGGCGCGGCGCCTTCCCAACATGCTGAAACTTACCTATCTGTAAATACATATCGTTACGATGTATGGTGGGACGATTTTCCGTCATCCCTTGTCAAATTTGGTTTGGAGACAAACCGGTTTCAGCGTTATGCCATCTTTAGTGCCAGGAAAAATGACACTGAAGATGGCACAACGCCGAAACTGGATTGTCTCCAAACCAAATTTGACAGAGGATGACGGAAAATCGTTCCACAATACATCATATTCCTACCCTGTCGGAAACACAAACAACCAAAAAGAACATATCGTTACCTTTATTCACTGAGGCCCTAATCAACACTTTTTTCGAAAACTGCGTTTTTCACAGATTTTGGTGGGATGTATAAAATTTTAAAGTGTTGGCCCAAAAACAACGGAGCTGCATGCCACATGCTACCTGTAATGTGTTTGCTTCTCCTATAAAATAGAAATTTGTTGGTTAGGGCCTTTGTGAATTACGACATATACTTCTTCGGTACGTGTGTTTGTGAGTGGACCCCTCCTAAATGTCACAAATGATTTTAATGATTTTTTGTATGTGTTTGAGTCCCTGTATAATTTAGGTTCACAACTTGAAACGCCAAGTGGCGCTTGAGTCGAGTTATTACTAAAAATGGTATTTATTGTCCAATTTGGCTCATATTCGAGATATATATTAGTAACGGTAGGGGAAATATGTACTATTGCACAAAAAGAGCTACAAGGTGGCGCTGGAGTCGAATTATTGGTAAAAATCGACTGGGAGATACCAAGGGTCAAAGTTAAATTACCACCGTTAAATCAACCACCAGAACCATTGCGGTCCTTGCTTTACGGCGACTGAATGCAACAGAATAAACACAATTCTTTGCAAATGCCTACAAATACAATTGTAAGACATCTAAGGTATTTCGTCTGACATAAGTCTCCCCCATTTTGAAATTGCCACCAACTGTACTATACAGATTCAAGGACGATTCACCATCGAACCAGATCATTGTTGCCACAAGAACTTCTTCACGGACTTAACTCTTTCATAAGGTAAATTTAAGATGGCTACGGAGGATATGCCTTCTGGCGACACATAACCAAACGTGAACGTGAATTGTTGGTGAAAACGTTGGACCAAATGTTTAAATAAAAAATTAGTTTTGGGCGGATCAAAGTCCGCCGGGTTTGCTAGTAAAAAAAAAGGCTTTAAAAAAGCTATAAAGCTCTTTGAACCAAGAAGTCCGATACAATCTTGTGAAATAACACAAACGGCAACAACGCAAATTTGTGTTATTTCCCGATTGAATGTGAAATAACACAAGTTTGCTTTATTTCATTTCTCGTTGAGCAATAAGACCAACTTTTAAACTTAACAATTGAGTAATAAAGCAAAATAGTGCACATATGTACAGTAACGAACAAAAGTATTGGCACTGTGAATTTTTCGCAATATATGCAAAGTTTTTAATTCTAATTTATATTCAATATTTTTTTATAAAAGTATAGTTCATTTTACACCAAAAAACATAAAAATAAAATCTCTAAACTTTGTGCAAAACTTAGGAAAAATCAGTAAATTTGCGCACTAATTTGCAACTTTCTATTCAGATCATTTAGAAAAATTATAAGTATGCAGTTTTATAGTCCATTCAATTTTAGTATCACAAAATGCAAGTTTAAAGTTGCTAGAAAATCGCGTTGATTTTTGGCAATTTTTTTTAATGGAAGGTGTTGCTCATTTTCTCCATACAGAAATTATTGTCGAATATACTTTGTATGGAAGAACTTGCGAAGAACTTCTAGCGACTTCAAACTTGCACTTTGTTATACTAAATTTGAATGGGCTATAAAACTGCATATTTAGAATTCTTCTAGAGAATCTGAATACAAATGCAAATTGGTGTGCAAATTTAATGAATTTCCTGAGTTTTGCACAAAGTTTATAGATTTTATAATTATGTTTTCTGGTGTATAATGAACAATGTTTTCATAAAAAATTATCGAAAATAAATTAAAATAAAAAAATTTGCATATACTGCGAAAAATTCCCTGTGCCAGTACTTCAGTTCGGCAGTGTATGTCGGTAGTCACCCAGTTACATTTGACAAAAAGTAGTACATGAACCAGTTAAATGGACGGATTTGTAAGTATACAATTATGAAAGTGCCCAGTGTCGCGGCGGTCCGCGTTCGCGCTTGCGTCCGCCGCCCCCTCCCCTCCTTACCCAATTATGCACTGCTGTCATTATAACCGTTTAGAAAAAAGAATAATAATAAAATTACACTAGTTCACTTCTGAATTAGTTTTTTAATGTCCAAGTAATGGGAGCTATTGTGTATGGTGTTATTGCATGCACCCCACCCATGGTGGAATTATACCAGGTGCAGTAATATTAGAGTGAGAAGAAATATTTTGACACTGCCTTATTTGAAAACATGTCTATAAAATGTGACTATGACAGCCGAATGTCAGAAAATAAAGCGAGAAAGCTGTTTTATTACTTCACCTGTTTATTGCGCCATTCAAGGGAGTAGGTAAAATTTTATATATTTTTACATCACTACTTCGTACCACATGTTCGCTTTGTCTTCGTAAACGAAATCCACATTTCGGATATGGTACTTGTTTCTGCGATGATAATGCAGAAATTTTAACTGAAGATAAAACTCAAAACAATATTCTCTGTGTTATATGCTGCGAACAGGAACGACAACTTTTGTTTGTTCCATGCCATGGCGGAATTATACCAGGTGAAGTAATTAGAGCGAGAAAAGGATTTTGACACTGCCTTATTTGAAAAATTGCCTTTAAAATTTAATTATAAGGCAGCCGAATGACAGAAAATAAAGCGAGAAAGCTGTTTTATTACTTCACCTGTTTATTGCGCCATGGTTCCATGCAAACATTTTAAGGTTTTCCAGCAATATATATATATTTCTTTATACTTTGCATAAGTAAAAATATTTTGTGAATATTACTTGCTTCATATGAATTATATCACACTTTTTGTTTAATTGTATATTTGGAATAAACAACGTTCTTTTCCTTCTGTCAGTAAACTGTTTTTGTTAGAAATAGTATAAATAAGCAATGGGAAATAAGGAAACATTTGTTTTATTTCCAACCTTTGTTGGAAATAAAGCAAAACTCAGATTTTNCTTTTTGTTTAATTGTATATTTGGAATAAACAACGTTCTTTTCCTTCTGTCAGTAAACTGTTTTTGTTAGAAATAGTATAAATAAGCAATGGGAAATAAGGAAACATTTGTTTTATTTCCAACCTTTGTTGGAAATAAAGCAAAACTCAGATTTTGGAATNTTAGTTTTTTAATGTCCAAGTAATGGGAGCTATTGTGTATGGTGTTATTGCATGCACCCCACCCATGGTGGAATTATACCAGGTGCAGTAATATTAGAGTGAGAAGAAATATTTTGACACTGCCTTATTTGAAAACATGTCTATAAAATGTGACTATGACAGCCGAATGTCAGAAAATAAAGCGAGAAAGCTGTTTTATTACTTCACCTGTTTATTGCGCCATTCAAGGGAGTAGGTAAAATTTTATATATTTTTACATCACTACTTCGTACCACATGTTCGCTTTGTCTTCGTAAACGAAATCCACATTTCGGATATGGTACTTGTTTCTGCGATGATAATGCAGAAATTTTAACTGAAGATAAAACTCAAAACAATATTCTCTGTGTTATATGCTGCGAACAGGAACGACAACTTTTGTTTGTTCCATGCCATGGCGGAATTATACCAGGTGAAGTAATTAGAGCGAGAAAAGGATTTTGACACTGCCTTATTTGAAAAATTGCCTTTAAAATTTAATTATAAGGCAGCCGAATGACAGAAAATAAAGCGAGAAAGCTGTTTTATTACTTCACCTGTTTATTGCGCCATGGTTCCATGCAAACATTTTAAGGTTTTCCAGCAATATATATATATTTCTTTATACTTTGCATAAGTAAAAATATTTTGTGAATATTACTTGCTTCATATGAATTATATCACACTTTTTGTTTAATTGTATATTTGGAATAAACAACGTTCTTTTCCTTCTGTCAGTAAACTGTTTTTGTTAGAAATAGTATAAATAAGCAATGGGAAATAAGGAAACATTTGTTTTATTTCCAACCTTTGTTGGAAATAAAGCAAAACTCAGATTTTGGAATTATTTCCCATTTAAAAGTGAAATAAAGCAAATTTTGCTATATTGCCGTTAGTGTTATTTCACCCCCTTCCTTCGTATTGATCAGAGATATAGGCCAGCTCTCTCCTACAGTCTTCCACTAGTTGAGATCTAATAAGGATAGAAGAGAGTACCTCAATGGCCGGTTGGCTATCCGAGAAGATATTCAGAAGAATATTTAAGAAAAATTATAGGGAGTTTTTTGGCAAGAGATTTCGCACTAAACTATAAATAACTAGCTGTACCCTGCCACGCTTTGCTGTGGCATANACAGAAATATTTTCAACATATTCAAAAGCGTGTAGACAAAATTCATACACAAGCGCATGTCCAATTTGCCGAGCAGTTATAAAGACGACGCTTTCCCTATATTTTGTTAGACTTTTCATGAATAAAAATAATTTGTGAATATATCCCATTTTTTGTTTAATTGTAATTTTGGAATAAACAATGTTCTTTTTTCTTCTGTCAGTAAACTGTTGTTACAAATAGTATAAATAAGCAATGGGAAGTAAGGCAAAATTTGTTTTGTTTCCAACCTTTGTTGGAAATAAAGCAAAACTCCGATTTTGGTATTATTTCCCATTTAAAAGTGAAATAAAGCAAATTTTGCGGTACTGATTTCGAATTCTTAAAAATCAGTAATATAACAAATTCAGTACTTGTACTGATTGAATCAGCGCATCTGACCACCCTAGTAATTCTTTACGAACAAAATGATGTGGAATTAAAATTCTGGAGAAAAAGAAGATAGCTTAAATAGAAGATAGATTAAATTTTTAGCAATACTGGATAGATAACAAATAAAACTCAAGTCTAGTCTTCTTTATTATTCTTTTAATTGTTCTATTTGCTTTTAGAGCTTAACACCCTTATTATCTATCTCGAGCTATAGGCCGCGCAAACGATTCTTCTCCAGAGGAATGCTTCAAAAATTAGTTCGGCGATATTATTCCAGCCGATTTAAACTTAAACGAATATGAACGATAGAGTAATAAAAATGGAGTCAGAGACGGTATCGTCTGCAGACGAATCATACGTGTGGTCTATCGTTTGACATATGTACATAATACGGCTGTTAATCGTTTGGGGTATTTTTTGGTCGTTTTGAATTTTCATGAGTTGAGCTTTCGCATAAACTAACTCGCCTTTCAAATCATTGATGAGTTTATACAACCCTGAAGTTCGTTTCCCAACAATAACTTTTGGCCGACGATACTAAGCCTCAACATTGCTTTGTATCTGCGTCTTCAAGAGTGTTATAAAAATGATTGCAGTACTCAGAGATTTCATCGTGGGGAACAACAGCCATCAACATTTTAATTTGTAAAGCGCAACATGAATTGTTGCCATATTTCTGAACGAATCTGTAAACAAAAATATAAATTTGAACTGTTTCTGAAACTAAAATTAGTTATAATTTAGTATTTGACCTTAATACATAAAAACTATATGTATATCGGGACCTTAATTCACAAAGGCCCTAACCAACTGACTGATAAAGGTATACGGAAACTGCCCTTTTATTTTTAACGTTTCTAAGGTAATTGATGAAAGATTTGATTGAAATGCAGCACGCTAGTAACTTGAAATAAACATTCAGGGCAGGAATTAATGTTTTTTGGACCCAAAGTCAATTTCCTTTCCAGAAATTCTAGTAATCGCTTTACGCTACCTAATTTGGTTTACATCGATATATCTGTCTGATAATTAAAAACAAGCACCGAAATAGATTTGATGGCACCGCACAGTGGGATGTTCCTGTACTAAGTGCGGCCGAAAATAGCAGGAATTGAGCTAGAGCAATGAAATTTTGCACACGTAATTTTTAAGACGATAATATACTTGAGACCAAAAATTACAAAAAATACCCAATGCCCTGACAGTGTATTATTGTATGGCCGTCACTTGTCAGAGCTTTTCATGGCGGTATCAAGAAAATTCTTGTCAGAGAAACTTTGTAGGATCCAGCCAGTCCAGGCAGTGATCGGACTTAAAAAAAAATCTGTGTGGTAGAATCTGAAGAAAAATGTGGTCGATTTCAAAAAAATGTGGTAGATCTCAGGTTTTGGATCAAACTTTGTACAGAAATTAAAGAAATTCTGTAAGGTTTCACCGAAATTGCAAACTTTTTAATTATACTCTAAAAAATGTATTTTAGTATAACAAAGTGCTAGTGCTAGTTGCTAAAAATTGCATTGAGTTTTGGCAATTTTTTCCTTGACAGTGAAAAGCGGTTCCTTCCTATTTTTCGAACGTAAATTTTTTTGCAACCTTGCGGAGTGCTGTCAGCGTTTCATTCTATCACATCACGATATAGCGAACAAATGTGGCACGTTACAGAAACCGCTACTTGTGATTTGCCGATTTTGATAATTCTCAAGTACATGTAAAGAACGCTTCAGAAAATTTAGATGCACTGAAATTTGCTTAAAACTTTCACAAAAATCGCCCTTTTTACAAGCTTTTATTTAACTTCACTTTTTCTTTTAATTTTCGCTATTATTTTTTTTATAAATCATATATTTTAAAATTTAACGTAATAAACCACGTTTCCTGTCGAAAAATTTATTATTGAGAAAATTTACTATTTTACTGTTTATTTTATCCTCCCAGTCGGCTTTGTTTACTTTTACTTGAGAAATTTCATCGCCGCCGGGAATGCGGAATCTTGTATTAAATCATTCTTGTTACCATATAGTGTTTAGTGTTGGACAATTTTTGCTCTTAGTAGACTTCAGACCTTGTGTGGTAGATGTGGTAGATGTTCAAAAAAGTGGCAGATCTACCACAATGTGGTAGAAGTCCGATCACTGAGTCCAGGTACTGCCAAAAAGTTAAAGAAATCTTCACGACACAAAAAGTTATTATCTCAAAGGCAAACTAATTTTCTGGAGCCAGTCTAGGCTCTAAGAAGATAAACTTGATTCAGGACAACCTATCCTGTTCCCGTCATCACTAAAAGGTTAAGAGCCATTGTTCTATGATGACTAATACAGTTACATGAATGCTTAGGGACGAAACGATACCATGCAGGTATCGATACCTTTACTTGGAAGTAGTATCGTAAGAAAATATCGATACCCAAAAAATATCGGTTCAAAGTATCGATACCTACTCATATACCTTTGGCTATGAAGATATTCCGTTATATTTTATTAAATTGAACTTTTTTAAAGTAATAAATTAATCATCCTCGGCGAATGCTAAACTCCGAATAATAAAAGTTAATAATGTAGGAACTAAAAATAAATAAAACAACATAACATAGCAAAACTATATTAATGATGAATGGTATTTAAAAGAAATAATCAGCCCAATTCTGATTATTCCCAGGGAGTTTGTTCTCCGGGAATTTGTTTCTCCCGAGAAAGAAATCCTTCAATAATTAGCTACCAGGGAGTAGCATTTTCCTCGAAAATTTGGGAGGAGGAAATTCGAACTTCGAAAGAGCTGTTTGACACTTTTTGACTGCTCAAAGCCGCAATCTAATAAAAAAATCCTCGTGGAATTTTTATTCATGATAGGAGGAAAGGGAAAAAAGAGGAAACTCCCGGGGTGTTTCTGTTCAGAATCGGCCCGAATACCTTGAAAAATTTTAGAAGTTAATCTCGTTTAACCTTAGAACTGTGATATGTTTCATATTGAATTCCGGGAGTTTGGGAAGTCCAATTTGAATGCGTCATGGTTCAATAACACTGGTTTGCAGCAAAAATGTTCTATAGATGCCACCATACAATTCCTATGTAGAATTACTCGGGGATTCCGAAAATCGAATTTTTTTTTTTCTATGGATAACTTTTCGAGATATTTGCGATTTACCGTTATTCAGCTTAAAAATTTAGTGGTTTCACTTAATCACGTATATCTTACGAACCAATTGAATAATCGTAATACGATATAAGGGAAATGTAAGCAAATAAAATTCTCCATAAACCATATATACATCACTTTTCGATAGCCCTAACAGTTTCTGAGAAATGTATTAATCATTTCTAACACCTCTTGTTTTCGATGCAAACACTCTACCTACTCCGGTGTACGTGGCGTATGAGTAACACTCTTTTCTGCTCATATTCCGTACAAAAAATCCTTGCGCATTTTCGTTTGACCAATCATTATTTTCTTATTTATTAATAGATTTTCTTCATTGGCAGCTTAATTTTTTTCTAAAAGTTAATCTATTAATAGATAAGCGCATCAAGTACGAAAATAACTTTCTTTTTTTTTGGTATAATAAATGGAAGGTTCAGGAACTATACGGGACCTATTTTCATGTGTACTCCATCATACTTACAACCTACACTAGGTTTTGTTTCGGGTGTATTTCATGACTTTTTTTGTAGCACCGTGTAATTATTGACTGTCGCGCGGGGAAGAATGAAATCCCTTGGTGCGAAAATGGGAGCAGAAAAGTATCCAAATTAGGCAATTAGTAGCGAAATTCCTTTTGTAAATTCTAATGTATTTGCAGGAAATTTCGCATTCTAAACGAAATAATGAACGAAATATTAAGATATCTATAAATTAGCGGTATAAAAACTGCAAAAGGGCTCAAAATTAAAATAAAACTACTATGAAAACTACATCGAAATTATAAACAAGTTATGTTTTCATCAGTTGAATGTGATTTGTATGCATATGGGGTATTCCATCGTCACGGGTGGGACATTTGTACAGCAAAAATAGTTTTTCTTTTTTAATTTAAGTATAAAGTACTAAGCAATTCTACATTTTGATAAAGCTACACCTAGTTCACTAATATACGAGTTATTACCAAATACGAAAAATATTCNAATAATAGAGTTAAGTCCCCGCCAGATAGAAATTCTCACACAGGGATGCTTTTGTCCTTTTTCCTTTGTCCTTTTTCGGATCGGGTTTCGAATTTTTTGCTGGGTTTGCGGGTACGCATTCCTAGCATGCAGAGCGGTGACAACACATAGTACATGTTTAGCCGTACAAATCGAGTGCTGTGGTGTTGATGGAAATTCAATATTTGAAAGCACATTTATTTGTCTGGCTGTAGCTGAGTATGCAAAGATGCTTGTCACAATTTGTTGATATCTAGAGGGGGTCTGGGTTCGAATTCCACTGCAGGCAACATGCAAATTAAATATTTGTTTTTTTGGTTTTTATCTTGATATTCACTTCACGGATGCTTTTTCAGAACGAACGCGGTTATTTTAATATGCACGTAATTGAATTGAATATTTACCAATACACAGTACTTTCGTTGGCGTTTATAGTAAGATCAATTACGTTTCTATTTGATTTTAATATTTTTCCCTCAGTGTATTTTACTTGGCATACAGCCCCAAACTCTCTAATCCGATGGGTTTAAATATAAAGAAGATTGGGGCCATTTTTCCGCTGAGAGAAAATCTGGCAAAAAATGCTTTTAATAAACTTCACGAATTTCTTGCTTTACTTGCCTGGAAAGAATCCCGTTGAAAACAAAATGTTCCGTTTCCAGAAATTTGATTTCATCAGAATCAGATGGCCTATAAATACAGTGTTAAGATAATATTCGAACTTTTTTGGCCCTTTTATCGAAAAATTTAATCAAATGCTTGACATTTTGCGAATCGCGCCCAACCCCATCGCGGGAGAAATTTTTTGGAACCATTTAATACTTTTCTTAGCTCTGGAGATATAGGACATTTCAGCTACGTAATTTTCATTATCTTTGGGATTGTGAAATGGCTGTAATTAAAAAATAATCTCGTCGAAACTCACTTCTGTTTCTGTGTGCCTTGTTAGCTTCTTTCCTTTCCCTTTCTGAGCAGCCAGCGAGCGAGTAAGCAAACGATGGCAGCGCAAGAGTAGAGCGGCAAGCAAACGAGGACCAGTGTTGCCGCGAATAATTTGTAGCGGTAGCCAAATTCCTTTAAAAAAAGGGCTAAAAAAGTCGTTGTGGCTAAAAATGGTAGCTAAAATTTTTTACTTACATATACATATATAAGTATACACGCAAACATTTTCAATAAGTAATGGTATAGAAAAACAATGAACTCTGGAAAAAAGCTAATATTTTATCCAACCAAAAACCTTTTAAAGGTAAAAGGGGAAATATACGGCACCAGCTTGCTGCTCGATCAAGTGATTGTACTATCAGGCTCGAAGCATATAACTTACCAGCATGCTGGTACAATATTTATTTCTTTACAAATGAGGTCGAGGAAAGATCGAAATGATTAGATCCGAAATTTCATAATTTTTCTACCATTTAGTTTTTTTTTAAATTCCTAACTGCAATATCGGGAACTTAATCTTCCACAAACACGGCTTTGACTCATATAGTGCAAGAAATTCCGCCAAATTACTTTTTACTTAGAAAATTGAGCTAATTTCACCACTCACGGGTACAATCATAAAACTTTCAAATAGTTTTTGAAGTCGCACCAGCAGCTGGTAGAATCACACCACAAGACCATACACAGTCAATCGACTTGATGGGCCATTTAACAAATTAAGCATATTAAGGGATGTAAACTTATCTATTTTAAACAATAGTCAAATCGTTAGTAGATAAGTTAACAGCGATGTATAAAAACATAAGGAACGTACAATACATATATAATATATCAGTCTTTCTTAGTTTAAAAATTCAACTGTTACATAAATGCAAAAAGATTAGATCAAATTAAGCATATACAACTTTTTCATGCTAAGTATGAATAAATTCTCCAAAGGGCTAGGGGCAATTTTAAATTGCTGGGGCCAAAAAAATTATGTGCTAGCTAAATCTAGACACCAAAGGGCTAAAACGGCAACACTGACGAGGACCTCATTAGCTCTGCCCTCGCGAGGGCGTCGTTGCGAGCGAGGCACTCATTTGCAGCAGCAGACGAGCGAGGCGAGTAAACGAGCGAGGCAAATGAGGCAAGCAGATTAGACAAGCAAACGGGTTGTTTGGCCAGAAAAAATGTATGGGATAAAAATTGCATTAACTTAGAATTTCGAGTAAAGGATTGTACGCACACATGCAGATATGTATATCCATACATATATACACATATGTATGTATATATTTATTTATGTATATATTCTCATGCACANAGCAAACGGGTTGTTTGGCCAGAAAAAATGTATGGGATAAAAATTGCATTAACTTAGAATTTCGAGTAAAGGATTGTACGCACACATGCAGATATGTATATCCATACATATATACACATATGTATGTATATATTTATTTATGTATATATTCTCATGCACAGAGGAATAGATGCGTGCTATTTTGACCAGTTTTATCTAACTTTATATAAATGTACTGTCTGTCTGTTTATTACCTTATAACTTTTGAACCACTACTCGGAATTGCACGAAACTATGCACACTTATTTGTTTTTACCCCGGGAAGGTTATAGGTATGGTTTTGTTTGCAAATATGGTGTCAATTTTGGGAAGGGCGTGGCACCTCCCATAGGCCTGTAAAATGTTTAATAAGCTATAACTTCGGAACCACAAGTCACATGAACTTGAAATTTGGTATGCAGACAAATCTATGGTAGATGCTTATAGTAAGGTATATATAAATGACTGTAGGAGGGGGCGTGGCATATCTCATAGTCGTAGAATTTTTAACCAGCCATAACTTCGGAAGCATAAGTCATAAAATTGAAATTTGATATGCAAACATATCAATGGTAGGTGCTGATCAGTTTCCAGTTCGCTTAGCTTTTGCAATGACAATAAATGCCTTAAAGTAAAACCCGAAACTTTATCGAAAATAAAATGTATGATAATTGTATTGGAAAATGCACTTATGTTAATAGATACTTTGAAGTGTTAAAAAAATGCTGTGAAATCATATTAGAGTTATTATTCGTAAAAAATTAGATAGTATTTCTTCTATTATATAGTTTATTGGAGATATTTTAACCTAAATAAAAACACCTGCAGCGCCAAAACATTATTCCATTTCATTCCATAACACTCAAGCTATCAAGCTGTCCTACCGTATGCTGCTATCACGGCTATAGTAAAATTAGAGGAGAGAGCATAACATCTTTACATAAAGTATTTTTCATATTTGTATAAAGACGTGGGGTGAAAACCGCGGGTAAAAGCTAGTTTATTATAAAATTTCAACTTATGTATATACTTAGGTCTCTTTTTATGCGGATTTGAATTTATGCGGTTTTTAAAACACTTTTCGCTGTAGCGATTTTGCTTTTTTGAGAGCTTTTAATATATTTTTTTCAATGTGTAAGGGGCAATGCTTCTGATAAATAATTTGTCTTTGTATTCTTACATACGAGTAATTACTAAGTAATTCGGCTAAGTAACGATGTTACATATGTATAAATGAGAATATAATATTTATAAAAATCATTATTTTGTCTTTCATTTCATAAATGAGTAGGACATTAGCATTTTCAAATGAATATTCCTGGTTTAGTCTCCATACATATGTATGTATGTACAGCGTGGCGACGANAACTACTATTTGAGGTGTTTGATAATTAAGGCTGGTCCACATAGAACTTTCGCGATGAATTTGTAGTTGGCGTTAGTTTGACAGAACGCACGTTAAAAGTATGCGTTCTAACTACAATGAAGTTTGGCAGAGACTACTTTGGCCACTCTAAATTAACATATTAACGAGTGATAAACTAATATTTCTTATCAATAATTGCATGAAAAATTATATTTCTTGCCCTCATTTGATTAAAAGGAAAAACCATTTCATATAATTTCTTTATTTGCAACAGCTGGCGACCGCCGCAGCGATCTTTCTGGCTTGTGTTGGCCTTAGCGTTGCCAAATTTTGGCTATGTGGGCCGCTGCTTTGAAATTCGACGCCAACGCAACGCCAAAGTTGTATGTGAACCGGCCTCTATTCTTTGTTTACGCAAATTTTCCTATGTCTACATATCCATACATACATCCATATGTAAATATGTATGTCCTTGAACAACAGACCACAAATAAATTTTTTCACCAAGGATTATATTTCATTCAGGTATACAGCATAACTGCTACAAGTAGCATACTATTTTGGGGGTGTTAAAAATTGCTTACTTGTTTTTTTGTTTCTGCGGCACAAACGATTATAATATCTTCGTTACTTACTTTTCTCTGTAAAGACAAAAAACATGCATATGTACATACATACATAAGTACATATGTACATATATAAATATGCATGTTATGTATGTACATATGTGTGTATGTATATAACTAAAAAATATTTCATTCCATAATCTATGCTTATTTATGTAATCAATTTTATTTGTTGTTTTAAATGCTGCCCTAATATAATAGGTTTGTTCCACAAGCTACTTGCAGAAAAACGCGAGCAAAAGTCAAACTGTCAGCAAATATCAAATAAACTATAAAACTTACTTGTGGAACGCGTATGTGTAACTCGAAGTAACATAAATTGCTTGTGGAACCTACCTAATATTCACATATTTATATGCATATGTACATATGCACATACGATTGTTAACATACTTTCGTACATAATCTATTGACATACATTCCCACATTTTTATGCACAAAAATGCATGTGTTGTATAGTACACTCGGAGCGCTCGCTCGTCGCTTACTCGTCTTACCTAGCAGAGCGAGTATGCAGATAGCTTATCGCCTCGCACTGCGAGCGAGGCAACCAGTGTTGCTAGGTCTTCGACATGAAAAAACGTCCCTCTTGGTCTGAAAAAACGTCATTTCCTACCCAAAAACGTCTTTTTCAAATGTATGCACAAAGAATTGTTCCTATTAAACTTTTATTGTATACAAAGGTACATACCTATGTACGTAAGGTATATTAAAATGTCATTTGCTCTGTCACATTCAAAATTCATTCTTAACGGGTTTGAGATCGTTAATACAAAAATCATCTTATACATACACTTGTGATCCGCTGATTAAGTCATCAACATTTTGATTGATTTTGGCTGTTTTTCTTTTGTTTATTTAATGTTTATTACTTTTCCATAAAAGCCTAGCTCATTATATAACAAACAATCCACATTTCAAACTTTGTGCAAAAACTATAAAAAATCTGCCAAATTTCAGCTAGATTTTCAACTTTTTATACAGATTTTTTCGAACTTTTTTGAGTATGCAGTTTGATAGCCCATTAAATTCCAGGACAATAATGTGCAAGTTTTAAGGTGCTAAAGAATCGTGTTAATTTTTAATATATATTTTTTTTCTTGTAGACATTTGGTTAAGTGTTCGGTTGTCGAAAATGCTAAATTACATTCTGCTAAGAAGGAACATAGCAATATTTCAGCCTTTTTGCGTTCATTACATTTTCAATAATTGTTTCATTTTTTTATACGCCTAAATAAGGGTTNACAAAATACGTTCATTACATTTTCAATAATTGTTTCATTTTTTTATACGCCTAAATAAGGGTTAAGTCATCTGTGTCCAAAGAATAAATATTTTTTTAAGCAGCTGTTGCAAAAAACAAAGCTTGTCAAGATTTGTTAAGAAAATAATTCAAAATCAGTTCTACTGACAAGATTTAGTAACAGAGAAAAATTACTGGGAAGTTAAGAAACGTCATTTTTTACACAGAAAACGTTCAAACGTCGACAGGATACAAAAAACGTCCAAATGACGTTAAAAACATCAACCTGGCTCGTTTAATAAGAGCGCGAGCAAATAAGCAGCTCTCGCCAGTGATCGGACTTAAAAAAATTGAGTGTGGTAGAATCTGGAAAAATATGTGGTAGATTTCAAAAAAATGTGGTAGATCTCTGGGTTTGGATCAAAATTTGTATAAACATTAAAAAAATTCTGCAAGGTTTCACCTAAATGGCAATTTTTTTCCTTGACAGTATAAAGCAGTTCCTTCCATATTAAGATATTTTTCGAACATATTTTAAGAGATTTCTGCAACCTTGCGGAGTGCTGCCAGCTTTTCTTTTTATCACATCACGAAGTAGCGAACAAATGTGACACGTTCCAGAAACATCTAATTGGGGTTTAACAATTTTGACAATTCGCAAGTAAAAGTAAACAACGCCCAGCGTTCGGACTACTGAAACTCGATTCAGGAGTAAATGAAACGAAAAATCGGAGCCAAAACGAAATTTTCGGAGCAGATTAACATTTTGTATCAAATAGTATAGTATTGAAACGGAGTGCTTGTAAATCGGCTTGGTCTCTAAATAGTATTCAAACCATACTTTCCATGAATAAATTTATATATATACATATTTTTTAAATAAGTAAATAATCAGACGGTATTGAGCAAAAATTTAAAAAGTTACCATATTATTTTCAATAAGTTTTTAATGTGAATGGAGAAAAGTAAAAGGCATATTTAGCATATTTAAGACAAGTGGACTAGGGAGTAGATTTTAAATTTAAACAAGAAATCGGAGTAAATCTACTCCGATCGGAGCAAAGTCCGGACGCTGGCAACGCCTCAGAATCTTTGATGCACCTAAGTTTGCTAATATTTTCACAAAAATCGCCGTTTTTTAACATTTTCGATATTAATTCTTTTTATAAATCATATATTTTGCAGTTAAACACAATAAAACCGCGTTTCCTGTCGAAAAATTTATTGCTGAGAAAAATTATTATTTTACAGTTTACTTTATCCTCGCATTCGGCCTTGTTCACTTTTACTTGAGAAATTTCATATCGCCGGGAATGCAGAATCTTGTATTATATCATTCTTTGTTATTCATATAAGTGTTTAGTGTTGGACAATTTTTATACCCGAGCGCACTTGTGCACAAGGGTATATTAATTTTGTTCACACAACGGTTGTTTGTAACAGCCAAAACGAATCGAGATAGATATAGACAAATGTATACATAAATGCTCAGAATGAATAGAGAAATCGATTAAGCCATGTCTGTCTGTACGTCCGTCCATGTACACGATAACTCGAGCAAAAATTGAGATATCTCAACGAAACTTGGTATGTAGGTTTCCGTTAATCCAAGGTAGGTTGGTATTGAAAATGGGCGAAATCGGACT
>NW_016159860.1:0-12696 GCF_001687245.7 Rhagoletis zephyria | reverse complement strand
CAAGAACTTGAAATTTGGTGTGCAGGCATATCTACGGTAGGCGCTTTAAGTAAGGCATATATAACTGAGTGGAACATCCCATAGGCGTGGAAAATTCGGAATCATATGTCACGTGAAATTGAAATTTGGTACGCAGACGTATCTATAGTACTTGTAGTAGGCTATATATATATGTAAGTGAGTTTGTAAAAGAGGGAGCGGCACGTCCCATGAACCTGGAATGTTTTATCAGCTATAACTCCGGAGCTATAAGTCGCTTGAACTTGAAATTTCGTACGTAGCCATTTTAATGATAGGTACTTATATTAGGGTATATATACATAAATGAGTTTGGAAAAGAGTGCATGGCACAACCAATAGGCATGGAATTTTTTATCAGCTATAACTTCACAACTATAAGTCCCACGAATTTTGAAATTTAGTATGCAGATATATCAATGGTAGGTGCTTATATATAAATGGGTTTGTAAAAGGGGGCGTGGCACATCCCATAGGCGTGGAAAATTGTATCAGCTATAATTTCAAAATTATAAGTCAAATGAAATTGAAATTTGGTACGCAAACGTATCTATGGTAGGTGCTTATAGTAGGGTATCTTAATATATAAATATCCCGTGTCATTGTGTTCGTTTACGCTAATCTCCGAAACCGCTTAAACGATTACAATGAAATTTTGTGGGTGTGTATTGTTGGTTCCAACTTAAAAGATAGGATAGTTGTGAACCCGAGAAAAAATATATTTTTTTTCATCGACATTTTTTCTATGCTTCTCGCATCGTGCTTATCTAATATACATATAAAAATCGAACTCTTCCTAAACGGCTCGACCGATCTTTATGAAATTTTTTGTGTTATACATAGTAGGTATGAGAATCGGATGTAAAGTATATTTCATACCGCTAGGTGCAGGGGCGTGGCACCTCCCATACAAACCGAATTTTTCATATTGCACATCTCTGGAAGTGTTCGTGGTAAACTACTCGAATATGGTATGGAGATATATGAAAACATTTGCATATTCATGGATAAAAATTGCGGTTATTGGAAAAAGATACGTGGCACCTCTCATACAAACCGAATTTTTCATACTGCATATCCCGGAAAATGTTCATGGAAGAGGTCTCGAACTTGGTATGGAGATATATGAAAGCAATCGCATACTCATGGAGATAAATTGTGGTTATCGGAAAAGGAGGCGTGGCCCTTCCCATACACCTCGAATTTTTCATACTGCATATCTCTGAATGTGTTCATGGAAGAGTACTGGAACTTGGTATGTACAAGATATATAAAACGCGACTGGTCATGAAGAAAAGTTGGGGCTATTGGAAAAAGGGACGTAGCACCTCCCATGGTAAATTACTCGAAAATGGTATAGAGATATATGAAATCAATCCCATGCTCTTAGAGAAAATTTGGGTTATTTGAAAAGGGGACGTGGCGCATTTCAAACGCACTGAAACTATTACGTATCTTTGTATGCATGTATAGTTTTGCTAAGTTATTTAAGACGGCAAATATGCCTTCTGACAACCACCAAACCGTAATATTAGAAGACAAATGCGTCACTAAAAATCATGAACGTGAACTCTTGGTCAAAATGTTGGACCAAAATGTTTCAATACACGGGTAAACATTTCGGTTTTAATTTTAAACTTTTTGGACTACATATATGACCAAACTACATAAATTCAGTTTCATATACAAACCTTCTAAATTAAAAAAAGAGGGCACATATGTTGGGCTTAGAATTTACACAGTTCGGTTGAAATTTTAAACCCAAACACTTTCATAATTAAGAATAAAAAACAAAAAATAAAATTTCATGCTCCGTCTGATGGGGATTGAACCCGGACAGCCTTAGTAGCAACCAATTGTATCAAGCAGCTTTGCACACTCAGCTACAGCCACGCATGTAAATAAATGTGCTTTCATATGTTGAGTTTGAATCAACACCACATTTCGCTGTGTGCAAACGTTTTCTATTTCGGTTTAGATTTTAAACCAAATTTTCTATATATGAAACCTAGAAACTATAATTAAAACATTTTGGTTTGATTTTTAAACCACGAACTTTTTGGACTAAAACTTAAACCACAATATATTAAAAATTGCTTAAAACTATTGACTGGTTTAAAAAGTAGACTATAAAAGATAAAAAAGGCAGTAGTCCCAGCGAGGTTTAAAAATTAAACCCAAATTTTTGAACGTGTACAAAAAATTTATTTTGGGCGGGACGAAGTTCGCCGGGTCTGCTAATCATATATAGATTTTGGTCCCGATTGGAGACGGTTAAGGCGTGTCGCGCAGGGTCAAAATACAGATTACCCTATGAAGGCGTCTTAACCGATTCCAATCGGGACCAATATTCATATGTGATATCCTCGACTTTAGTAGTATCGATTTTGGGTATTAAATAAAAAAAAAATGTTTTTATTTTTTGAGCCCATAGAGGCATCTGGCCTTTGACCCCTTTGCGACACGCCTTAACCGACTCTAATCGGGACCAAAATTTATATGTGATATCCTCGTCTATGGTCGATTTTGGATATTAGATACAAAAAAAAAATTAATTTTAATTTTTTGAGTCTATAGAGGGATCTGTACTTTTCCCACTGTGCGATACGCCTTAGCCATCTCCAATTGGGACCAAGATTTATACGTGATATCTGTGGCCGTGGTATTACCGATTGAGGAGGTGAGACTGAAAAAATTGTTCATTTGATTTTTTAAGGACCACCCTAATGTACATACATACATACATACATATATATATAGACACCCTGTAGGGAAACGAACTAGTGCGGAACTGGTTTGGTTCTAGTGTGTTTGGAACCATGACTAGTACGCGTTAATTCTCTTTTGTATGCTAGCGGCTGGCGAATTTAACATGGCGATGTCCTAGGAAGTGTCAATTGTCCCCCGTTGCATCCCTTTGGTTCTAGTTCCGAACCAGTTCTAAATTCGACAGATAAGATCTAGTTCGTTTTGCATCCCTTTTTCTATAGTTCCGAACCAGTTCCAAATTCGACAGATGAGATCTAGTTCGTTCCGCATCCCCTTCTCTTTAGTTTCAAACCAGTTCCTAATTCGACAGATGAGATCTAGTTCGATCTGCATCCATTTTTTATAGTTCCCAACCTGTTATAAATTCGTCACCTTAGATCTATATTTCTAATCAAGCTTGTCGAAACATTTCCCTTTTATATTAATTACGATCGGTTGAAGGAAGGACAATACCATCACAAATGTTTGTACGCATTTATTAAAAATGTATAAACCACATTAGTAGCAGTAGTAGTATTAAACCTAAGTATTAAGTAAAAAATAAAAGTGCGATCTGCTTAAAAGTAAAAATATTAGTTCACTTTGTCTTACTTGTCTAAATTTAAGCATATTGATTTTTAAGTAAATTCAGTTCTTTTTAAGCTTATATGTATATGAAGTACTTCGAAAGTTTTTGTCGTAGTTAAATAAGATATACAGTCAGTCATTAAAGTTTAGGTACAGGGAAGTTTTTACAATACCGGCAACTATTTTTTAAATATTTAATTTTTCCCAAAATTTTTATAAAAATATGGTTAGTTCTACTCCAAAAACCCCAAAAATCAGAGTTCCAAACCTTATGCAAAATTAAAGAAAACTCCGCAAATTTCCATCCAAATATTGCAATTTACACTCTTTAGAAAAAAGTTAAGTACGCAGTTTTTTAGCCCATTCAATTTTAGTATAACAAAGTGCAAGTTTGAGGTAGTTAGGACTTACCATTCATATTTAGCAATATTTTTTTTTGTTGTTTGGTAAGTCCTAGCTTCCTCATACTTGCACTTCATTATACTAAAATTGAATGGATTAAAAAACTGAAAACTCAACTTTTTCTAGAGAGCGTAAACAGAAAGTGAATTATTATAATGAAATTTTGCAGAATTTTCTCAAATTTTGCACAAGGTTTGGAACTCTGATTTTTGGGGATTTTGTTGTATAATTGACCATATTTTTATAAAAAATTACCGAAAACTAAAATATTTAAAAAATAGTTGATGTATTGTAAAAAAATCGTTGTACCTAAACTTTATTGACTGACTGTATTAAGGTAGCTGTGCTGGATTGCATAAAAAAAAAATAATTTGTGTTTTCTTAAAAAAAGGTATCTCTGGTGGCTCGAATTTTTAAATAAATTTAGTGAGAAAGTGGTAATTATTTTGACACTTTTTTTTTTAAATGCCTCGTTTTCTGCAAGTGCATTGTCCTTTCTCAATATGTCCTTCAGGATTTGGCCTTTTTCATGGAATCACTAAGTATAATGATTATTAAGCAACTCAAAAACTATACCAGCGTGATTAGGGTTCGAAATTTCAGACTTTGGTATCGATACTGCAGTACTCATTCTGGCATCGAGCTCATGGTATCGATAATCTAAAAGTATCAGGGAAAAAGTATCGATACTACTCAGTATCGGACTCATTAAAATACGTTTTTTGGGATACTAAAATTATTTTATTCTCAATCGTATCTAGTTATTTCCTGAAATTAAAACAATAAAATTTTAAATTTTTGATTTTTATTTCATTGCAGAACTTACTTTCACGTTAGATGTAATTTTAACGTTATGCTTGAAATACAATACCGGCGAACGGCAAACTTCGCCGAATTGGGCGATGCTGTCGTTCACCGTTCGCCCAGCTATTTCGCCTACTTAAACAGAATTAGAGCGGTAGCGAAAACAGCTGATCCCATTTGGTCGCCTTCATAATTTGGGTGACCATATTTAGAAAAAACTAAACCATATTTAGAAATGAGGAAATGATAACAAATATAAATGTAAAACAAAGAAAGATTATTATAAATAATTTGTTTCAAGCCAGATTTAACGAATCCACAACTATATTTTTCAAACAACAAAAAAAAATCGTGTTTAGGTTGTTTTCTTTTAAAACTTTGAAAGCAAAAAACAAATACGGCCACCTTTGGCACGCACAGCTGTCATCGCCCAGCAGGGCGATAGAAATAAATCTATCGCCATGAAACGCCGCCAAGCGAACTTCGCATTTCGCTTTGGCTGTGTTCAATTTCATATGCTTGCGGGTGTTCTAATTTTGACAGCGCGAATTTCGCTGTGGTGAGTTCGCCGTTCGCCGGCATTGTATTTCAGCTATTAAATGTACATATATATATATCTGTGTTCATATGGAATAGTAGCATATGTCGAAAGGCGGGCTTTAGTATAATACGGCATTCGCAGCGTACGATTGCGAATGACTCACTGGCACCGAGCCGTTGAAGAACTTTTGGCAAATAAACTTGCAAGAAATAGTTCCTATACTAGCAAGTCAATATTCTTATCAAGTCTCATCAAAAAATTCCTTTTCGTTTAAAGGATGAATGGAAGTTTCCCGCCATAGGCTACTATTCCATACGAACACAAATATACTTTCACGAATTTCAAATTTTATTAAGAATTTTTGTAAACTTTGTGGGTATGCCTTTTTGTAGCCTATTAAATTTTGTATAATAATGTGCAAGTTTGAATTAAAAGTCAACGGTAGTAGGCTATACGTAAAGTTGAATAGGTTAAAATACCCAAAAAGTTTCTAAAAATTCTCCATTTTCGTGAACTTTGCTTAAAGTTTTATGGCCTTATTGATAAAAAGTAAAAAAGGTTTATAAACTGAAAAATGTATGAAAGTGCCATNTTAAAGTTTTATGGCCTTATTGATAAAAAGGAAAAAGGTTTATAAACTGAAAAATGTATGAAAGTGCCATTTTATTAAGCTCTTTAAACCCACTTTATTTTTTTATGAAAAAGGCCATTAAACTTTAATTTATTTGGCTTATGTTATGCAACAGACTACACGAAATTTCAGTTTATTTTAAGTGATGGACAAAATTGAATGATGGTAATCCATATAAGCAAAGAAAATTGGGTTGCCAAAGGAAGAACAAATTTAAAAATGGTGTTTTTTAAAAAGTATTCGATACTACGAGTACTTTGCAAAGTATCGAGTAAAATCACCAAATAAGGTATCGAGTATTAAAGTNTTGTTTTCCCTACAGGGTACAGCTAAGGTCACCCAAATAGTACACTTGCACCCCAAAGCGAAAGCCGTTAAAAAATCTGATTGAAGATACTTTTAAAATAAAAATGTATGTTAACATTTTCTTCTTGCTTATTACTTTATTCAACCTATATAAAACAGTAAATGATAATTCACTGATAAATCTTTTTAAATGATAAATGACTATCTATATAAACTGCCTTGGTAACGCAAATAGTGAGGGTGTTTTTCCCCTATTTCTAACATTTTTCGATAATATTCCCAATTATACATACTTAATAAAATGATTAAAACCAGCTTGTTGGAAATCGATTAAGCGGTTACTGAGAAAAACTTATGTTTTCATAAGTGGGCGGCGCCAAGCCCATTTTCCAAAAATCTATAAATTATTGGCCTGTAGTTATAGTCAAAGTACAGTCTCGCATTTGAAGTTAAAACCAACCTTTTTTACTATGGGATATCTGCCAAAAAAGCTGCTTTTAATTTTAGAGTGGAATTTATTTTGACTATAACTAAATACGGACCATTATTTCTGGTGAAGAGTCCGAGAAACATTTAAATTAGAAAAATTTGTTTCTAACAGGCAATGGCAAACAGTGGCGGATAGATCGGTGAGTCCGAATATAGGTTATTATAGAAGGTTATTTATTGGACATGTGTATTTGATAATTTTATGTTTGTTGGCGCATAACTTCTTTGTTTGTGAAGCGATTTGAATAATTCTTTGGCCTTAGTTTAGGACACACAGTAGTGTTAGCGAAATGTTAATCTGATTAACGATGAAAATGTTAATCGCGATTAACGTTAAAAAATTAATTGATCACAATGATCAATACTTTTGTGATCGGTCAAATAGTTTCCAAGGTATTATAAATATAAAAAATATAAAAGTTTAACTTTAATCTTTTTTTATTGGCTTTGGTTTTTATTAGTGATGTGCTGAGTCAATACTTTTAAGTGTTGATCGATATTCGGTACCGATTTAAAAAGTAGCCAATACTCTCGATACTCGGTACCGAAACATTTAGGTTTCGAATAAAAGCGCACATAGGCCAAAAATATTGAAAAAACGGTTCAGGGGAGACTCGCCTATCAAAACCCCGAATGTAGGAGCCAATAGAGCTTTTAATACTGATTCTAATGAAATATGTATATATGTCGGTTCGAGGCCATAATGCAGAGAAACTCTTACTTGTTTGAAGCATTTTTGTTCCAGCTGAATCGGACGATATAATTTTTGTAGGCCTGGCCAGATTCTGTAACCAGTTAGTGACAATTTTCGAATTGCGATATCGATCCGAAACTTGTCGCTAACTGGTTACAGAATCTCCCCCCCTGAAAGGTTTATTCATCCGTCAAAGCATTTTTCTTGCATCTTGGATCGACTAAGGTTAAAACTGATAAAATAATATTTCTCTGTTGCGATAAGTTCAAGCGTTTTAGCAGATATCATATAAATTAGTAATGAAAGTTTTTTTCTAAACTTGAAATGCGTATAATGGCGCAGGTTTAATGTAAAGAATCGGTATCTGGTACCGAAAAGGAAGTATTGGGTACCGAAATCTTTTTTAAGTATTGGGTACCGACAATTCAGCACATCACTAGTATTTATTTGTGCCAAATAATCTTGGTTTGGTTGACATCAGCATGAAAAGTTCTATCGAGCCACATTTTTTCTTGTTTTTTATGGCTAAACGGTTGGTATTCTACACCACGGCTACTTCGGACTATTTCTGCCTAAATCCTGGAGTACGAGAACAGACTAAATGTTTATAAGAAAAAGTAAACAAACAAATGTCAAATTAATCTCTGAATTTCTTAAACACCCCAATGAGAACACTTGACAGTTGTTCATAAACACAAAACGTTAAACTCGAGTTTATGGCTCAACGTGAACATACTATGTATGTATTAGTTTTTCATTCAATTGTCAAACTACATAACATAACCTAAAAATTCTACAGCGCAAGTACAAATTTCAGATCGATTTTAAGCGATCGATTTCCATATACCCACATATGTACATATATTACTTTTCATATCAATTACAGCCTATTACATGCGCCCAACGTATTTCATTTTCAATCTCATAAATTGTTTATAATAAGTTTTGCTAAAATTTTAAAATCAAAAGTTATCAAAACAAATTCTATGGGACTGTGAAGTAATACCTTCTACTTTTTAGTCTATTTATAAAAACTGTATATTAAAAGGTTTATTTTATTTTATTTGTTGTTGTAATAGAAACTGTCAAAGTAATTGCCGTCAAGTTAGGCTAAATATATTCAATGTTTCAATACAGGCTATAATTTGGATATGTTTTTCATCCGTATACATATATACTTTCTTCAGTAAAAAAATGCAAGTGTCGAAACGTGGAGAACTTGATTTTTTTAATTCCTCTGAACGCGTATATGAGCAAATCTCATGAGTAGTTTTTTAGTGCCACCTTCTGTCGGCAGAAAAAAATGCTAAAGAATTATTCTTGCATTTATTCAAATCCAGAAACAAGTACAATACAAATTAAATCAAGTAAATATTTGAACAATTTTAGCCTTAAGACGCTTGTTTAGGCGAACACGCACGAAGTTTTCAAATAGAATGTTCATATTAAAGGCAGTGCACGTTGGCATCAAATACATACAACATATCTGTGAAGTTTCAAGAGTGTACCATGAATTTAATAAAAATGGCAGCATGCAGAAATCTGTCGCAGCTATTTTGTAATTTTTGAAATTCAATGATTTTTTAAGGGCCAAATTCACAGTGCGTAGTTAACCACTGATAAGAGTTTAACTATTGATTTTCATATTCACAACGATCAGTTAACAAAAGTTTAATCCAGCATGCCCCCATAGTAAAACTCTTGTGAAATAATTTTTTTTTTTTTTGTGGAACGAATTTCAAATTTGAATAGAAAAGTATTGATTTTAAGAATTTGTATATTTTCAGGCGATACGAATTTCCATAGTTAACTATGTGACTCTGAATATAAATTCATAATTAAACTCTTGTTGGTGGTTAAGTTAACAATGGTTTAACTAAGCACTGTGAATTCGGCCCTAAATGTTAATAATTTAAGATACTTCAAAATGTTAAAATTAAACGGTGAAAATGTTCTTCTTGCCAAAACAAACGAATCTAGTGTAATAAAACTAGTGTGTCATCAAATGAAAAAAATTACATTGAGTAAAAGATAACTCTTATTCTAGAACCCGAATTTTCTTAATTCGTAATTCGCAGCTGCGCTACGAAAAACGAAAAATCCACATGCTGCAACCCTTGCGGAAGCATGTGCAGCATTGCCAGCTATCAGTTGTTTTTCGAAGATAGCTGAATGAAGGAAAACAAAGTGGAAAGGAATTAAAAAACCCTCATCATGTGCTTGTTAATTGTAAAATTGGTTAATTTTACATATTTTGAGGAAAATTATTATTTATTAAAAAGCTAGTGGTAGGAAATTTGAAACATTTGTCTTAAATAAAATTGGAATCCTTTGATTACACGTGTATGTTAAAGTTTTTGGATTCGGGTTATGCATTTGGACACAACAACGGAAAATCGTTGTACAAATAACTAAATCCAAGTTTCTCGATAAGGGGCAACAAAGATTCTTTTTTTGCTCGTTTATATAAAGAAGGGATAAAAATATACGTATATCCGAAAGGCAAATTTAACCGTTTAAATGAACACCACGAATATTTCTTGCAAACACACATCGATTAACATCTTTTATTTCGCCTCCGACACACAATTGTTTTCGTACAAAATTACGCAAATAAGCTTACTCGTTNAAGGGATAAAAATATACGTATATCCGAAAGGCAAATTTAACCGTTTAAATGAACACCACGAATATTTCTTGCAAACACACATCGATTAACATCTTTTATTTCGCCTCCGACACACAATTGTTTTCGTACAAAATTACGCAAATAAGCTTACTCGTTCGTTTTTAGGCTTTGGGAGTCAAAATATAAAATAAATTCATGAATATACTACAAAAAACGATTAATTAAGTCCACTTTAATATATTACACATTTTTTTAGCAGCCTTAGTAGATTTGCCAATAACTAGTGTTAAATTTTTTGAGTATTAATTAAAAGGAAAAATAAATACATACATACTTCAAACTTTCGAACATAAATTTAAACGCATTTCTCATTAAATGTTATTAAAAGTAAAACTTTCAGGTACAACAAATACTATATTTTTTTCCTTTTTAATATTAAATATGAAAAAAAACAGTTTAGTTAAAAATAGAATAAAAACCTTAGTTCATTTTCGAGTGAAGTTAAATAGAAATAAAAGTTTTCATTAAATTAAATTGAATTCATTAACTTTGCACATATCAGTCCTTTCTTTTTTAAATTTTATGAAAGAGGTAATAATTAACGCCTAAAATTTGAGATTTCGATAAGAATAAAATAAATAAATGTAATGTTTGTTTAACTCGATCCGCCTAACACAGCAACAAATGTATAAACTCAAGCGGGTTTCTCTATAAAGAGTGTTTATATTATTTAATATTGATTCTTATCACAATAGTTTACTTAAATTGTTTACCTATAAAGAGAAACGACATTTAAAGCTTATAATTTGTAATTTATTAATTTTCCTCAGCACAATGATTTGCCGCTTAACTTTTTGTATTTACTTCGTTTCTTTGTTTCTAATCGTTTCTCTTCACAAGTGTCATCTTAACTGTTATACTATGTACATAATGCCCCGAACACACTACCCCATCTACTTGGTGTGTTCGACTAGAGTTATATCTTAGAACTAAATACTAACTAGAAATTAAGTAAAAGTAGTTTACATCTCCCCCCCTTGGGGAAGAGATTTGTAAAATCTCGTTTCATTAACTTCTATCTTCTTACTATCTAAAGATTTGTTTACGTGTATTCATGCTTTGGAATGGGAATAAGCATTGTGATATGAAAAAGGTTTGATTCCGGTTTTTTATGACCGGTATTTACTTTATATATTGAATTTGAAATTTTTTCTAAAATTTTGTAAGGTCCTATTTTTATTTCATCCAATTTTTTCCTATTTAAACGATTCCCATTTTGAACGTATACTTGATCTCCCACGTTGAATTCATGATAGTTTCGGGTTTTATCAAATTGTATTTTATTGTAGTTATGTGATTTTATGCTGTTTTCAAGTGCTAGCTTCCTATCTTGTGCAAGTTTTTTTTAATGTTTTCGCAAGTTTTAATTCATTTGGTACTAAAGTAGTATCATTTCCTTCTAATAAGTATTTGGGACTGAATCCAGTTACAGTATGCTCGGTTTCATTATACCTTTTTACACTTTCATGTGCCGCTGTGGTCCATGCCACTCTATTTTTTCCATCATTTATTCTACATCTGATTTTATTTACCAACGTTTGGTTCAGTCTTTCATTTAAACCGTTTGAGAATGGTGCGTTTACCGCAGTGAAAATAATTGGTATGTTCGATTTTTCTAGAAATTTTTTAAACTTTAGAATTGATGCCTGGGTATTGGTCCGTTAAAACCATACCTATTTCGTGGTGCTCTAACACTTTCTTAACCAATTTTATAAAATCATTCGAGTTTTGTGTTTTGGACGTCAAAATATAAGCGTATCGCGTGAAGTGATCCACTAACAAGTGTAAATATTTTTTTGTTGATCGTGAACCCCCAAATCCACCTATTGTGTCTATGGAAACGATCTCGAACGGAGTAGTGGCAGGACCTAATTGAGACAACTGCCCGTACTTCTTTTGTCCTCTTGATTTGTTCTTTATGCATATTGCACAACTATCACACATTTTTTTTTTATTTTTTGTTAAATTTCTTGCTGTATAGAATGGTCTGATCTTATCCTGCGTTTGTTTTGTACCTATATGGCAATAATATTCATGCGTACTTTTTATTTACTTATGCTAAATGGTTCAGACAGTACAATTTTTTCTTGTTTTCCGACTTTTTGGTAATATATATTGTTTTTGAAGTTGATGTGGTTTTTATGTCGTAATTCAACACTTTTTTCTTGATCTTTTTGTATGTCATCTAGTGTAACTAAATTTACAACCTTTAATTCTTCGTCATTATTTTCTTGTGACTCTAACTCCGGATTTCTACTTAAGCAATCTGCTTCTAGGTTTTTTTTTTCCTGGAGAATATCTGATCTCAAGATCATATTGTGACAGGTAGTATGTTAAATCTCCTAGCTCTTCATCTGTTCTAGCTCTTACATTCATTTTTTCTAAGGGTTTATGGTCCGTGAAAACTATGAACTTTCTCCCTATAAGCCGATGTTGCCAGTATTTTACTGCCTCTTTTATTGCAAGGCATTCCAAGTAAATAGCTTTTTTTCTTTTTTGTACTTCATTAAGTTGGAAAAATAGGCCACCGGCTTTTCTTCATTATTTTCTTGGGGTTGTTTTAAAACGGCTCCGATTCCTAGCAGACTTGCGTCGGTATATATATGTATTGGTAACTTTGGATCAAAAATTGCTAGAACAGGCTGAGAACAAAGTAGTATTTTCATCTCTTCAAATGATTTTTGACATTTTTCCGACCACACAAAGTTTTGATCTTTTCTGAGAAGGTTATGCAAAGGGTCCAGTGTTATGGAAATATTTGGTATGTATTTATTGTAAAAATTTAT
>NW_016159859.1:71677-75400 GCF_001687245.7 Rhagoletis zephyria | reverse complement strand
TTATATTCGCGGCGTAGAAAGCAATATTAAATCTAATCCCAAGTTCTCAAAACTGTTTGAGTCCATAGCTAAAGATAAAATCTACTTTGCTGTTAAACATTTATTGTGTCCCAACCAACATGGGTTCGTGCCGGGCAGATCCACGTTAACCAATTTAGCTGCTTTTACAGAGAACTGTTTGGAAACCTTTCAAAAGTGATTCCAAATTGACGCTATATATACCGATTTCTCTAAGGCTTTTGACAGGGTGCCTCATCGAATATTGATAGCTAAACTTGAAGGCCTGGGCTTTCATTCAGAGTTTCTGAAGTGGATCACATCCTATCTGTATAACAGACGCTGTGTTGTTCGTTTTGATAATGTATCGTCTTATTCTTTTGTCTCCTCCTCTGGTGTTCCCCAGGGTAGTGTCTTAGGTCCGTTATTATTTGTTATCTTTATTAATGATATATCTTCCTATTTCTCAAAGTGTAAGTTTCTTCTATATGCGGATGACCTGAAGATATACTATGAAATTAAAAATATAGAAGACTCATTGATTCTCCAGGGTGAGCTTGATAATTTGTACTGTTGGTGTGCGCGTAATCGTTTGTCCCTCAATATTGGTAAATGTCATTATACCTCTTTTGCAAAAGTGATTAGTATTTTTCCAACCTCTTACTGTTTTTCGAATGTCCCGCTAAAATCAATTACTGATTTTAAAGACTTGGGTGTTTATTTTGACTCCAAGCTCACCTTCACCACCCACATAAACTTTATTGTTTCTAAATCATTCGCGATATTGGCCTTTATTCGTTGCAACTGCTCGCTATTTTCCGATCCTTATACTCTCAAACTGTTGTATTCGTCTTTAGTTTGGTCGAGGTTAGAATACGCTGTATTTGTTTGGAGACCTTTTCATACAGTTCATATACAAAGATTTATTGAGCCTGTTAAATTCAGCTCTATAAAACAACGTAGCAAAAAATATTTAGCAAATCTAATTGAAGGTAGTTTTGAACAAACATACAACGACAGAGAAAATTACACAAACAATGTAAGCAGTGTTGAGCCTATGAAAATTAGTGTCAACCAAAATGGACCAAATTTTCAGGAAGCCTGCCTAGAAGATTACCCTATATAATTATTAGTACACCAGTAAAGAAGCTTAGATTTATAGTAGACACTGGTGCAGAGTTCAGCATTATAAATCCAAATATATGTAACCCTAAGTGGAGAGTAAGCACTTCAAGCTTCGCGTTAAGAGTTTTAAACCACAATATCAAAACGAATGTCAAATACAAGGTGCGACTTTTTGCAGAGTTTAAAAAACCAAGCGTATGCATTGAATTTCTTGAATTTTATAATTGGTAATAATATTTTACTTCCTTTGAACATAATACTTGATTATAAAACGAGAAAATTGATTACTCCAGAGACAGCTTTACCAATATATTTTAATGAAAATGAAGAGCTAGCGATAAATGATTATAACAAACAGCAATCTGTACAAATATTTTCATGCGAAGAAAATAAATCTGTTAAAAGTTTATTTTCAGACCATTTAAATTCAAAATATGAACAAGTTTTAAAATCAACTCTAAATTCGTATAAAGATTTTTTTTATAAAAACGGTGAAGATCTATCTTTTACAAACGTAGTTAAACATAAAATTACAACGCGAACTGACACTCTTATTTACAGTAAGCTATATAGATATCCACGGGGATGTAGATAAGCAGATTCAAGAAATGTTGAGGCAAAAAATTATAGTTCCAAGCACCAGTCCATATAACTCGCCGTTGTGGGTGGTGCCTAAGAAACTTGTTAATAGCGGTAAGATGAAATTGAGGATCGTAATTGATTACCGCAAGCTTAATGAGCAGACAGTGGATGACAAATTTCCGATCCCAAACAATGAAGACATGTTTGATAAATTAGGAAAGTGTTCGTATTTTAGTACTATTTATTTGGCGAATGGCTTTCATCAGATAGAAGTCCACCCTGATGATCAAGCTAAAACTGCCTTTTCTACCGCAAGCGGACATTATGAATTTACACGTATGCCGTTTGGGCTAAAAACAGCTGCAGCTGCCTTTCAAAGGTTAATTAATAAGGTACAGAAAGATTACATCAAAAAAATTTGCGTGGTCTATTTGGACGATGTTTTAATCTTCTCTACAAGCTTTCAAGAACACGTTGACTCGATAAAAAAAAAATTTTAGTACACTTCGTAAATTTAATTTAAAAATTCAAATAGACAAATGTCATTTCGCCGCACTTAGCACAAAATTTTAGGACATGTCGTATCGGCTGAAGGTTTAAAGCCTGATCCTTCTAAAATTGAAGTTATTCAATCTAGAAACCTCCAACTAGTGAAAAGGAAATCAGGCAATTTCTAGGTATTACTGGATGCTATCGCAGGTTCATAAATAATTATGCAAAAGTAGCATATCCTATTATTAAATATTTAAAAGCAGATATTAAACTCGACATAACAGACAAAGAATATTTGAACGCATTTGATAAGTTAAAACAATTAATAACAAATGACCCTGTTCTTAAACCACCGGATTTTACAAAAAAAAAATTGTTTAAACAACTGACGCATCGCAATTTGCGATAGGCTCAGTTTTGTCACAGGATAATCATCCCATTAGCTATGCTTCTAGGACATTATTTAATCACGAAATTCGACACTCCACCATAGATAAAGAATTACTCGCAGTTGTCTGGTCAATTAGGCATTTTCGTACATATCTTTATAGTAGGAAGTTTATTGTACAAACGGATCACAAACCATTGACATGGCTTCATAATATCTGTGTTCGTATGGAAAAGTAGCTTATGTCGAAAGGCTGGCTTTAGTATAATGCGGCATTCTCAATATTCTTTAAACGACAAGAAATTTTTCGATGAAACTTAATAAGAATATTGACTTGCTAGTATCGGAACTATTTCTGGCACGTTTATTTGCCAAACGTTGTTCAACGGCTCAGTGCCTGTGAGTCATTCTCAATCGCATGCTGCGAATGCCGATTTATACCAAATCCAGCCCTTCGACATAAGCTACTTTTCCATACGAAGACAGATATAAAGGAGCTGTAAGATTGGGAGCGTTTTCCCTAATCGGTGTTAAATTAAAATGCAAAAACCTATTGCAACTTGGGCTGTGCCTTAAAAAAAGAGGACACGATGCGTCTACTTTGATGGTCAACGATTATACTGATTTATTCCCAAAATTACAATATCAATTTAAGTGCATAACGACAAGAAAAAACTGTGCGTATGTATGGTATGTACACACGATCCAGAAAATAAAGGTCGCGCCATTCGCGGACCGCTAACCCTCTCTTCGTCGATTTGACAGCATCCACCCAATCGCTGACGTCATAAAATACTTTTGTTTACATTCACTGTTGCCAACTTGATGCTTTTCGCGCCAAGTTTAGTGGGTATTCAAAACGCGAAAATTTTTGAGTTTGGTGCTTGGTGCGCTTTTTGTGCTTTTGTTTTTAGTTTGAAGACACCAAATTAGAAAATCTTAAAAAAATGGAAGCAAAATTTATAGCAATCGTAAGTATGGTACGCAACTTTACAAAAATTTTAACATCATGGCACAGTGACATAAGCGACAACAAAATATTTGGCAGTACCTTCAATCATGCCAGAAGAAATCGACCGTCGTGCAAGAAACATTGATTTTTATTAATTTGAATCGGAATCCTTACAATAAAAGTATGT
>NW_016159859.1:62300-71652 GCF_001687245.7 Rhagoletis zephyria | reverse complement strand
GCAGCATACCTGGTTCATACATACATACACATGAATGTATGTACATATATAAATACACATATAAATACATTGTTAATTAACTTTTTATTGTATTCACCTCAATAATATTTATTTGGTTTATTTAAAATTATAAATAATATGACTATACTAAAAATTGGCGACAGGTAACAAAATCAACGGAAGTAAGGTAAATTGACACTGTTTCGCATACTGGTGCGAAATTAAATCATTTGAAATTATTACCTTTTCAAAAGCGAAATAAAATCCGTTGACATTATTGCTCTTTCAAACATAAAATTTGCGTAGCCTCGCGGCGGCACCGTCGCCTTTTCTATAATTGTTTCTTCTAGAAAGGTTTATTCTTTTGACGAAAAAGCTTTGCTTGCAACACTAGTCCTTTATGGGGACCAAATTTGGTGGTAAAAAGTTTCTAAGTTTGTTTACTGGATATACTGAGCTGTCTATACAGCCTACTCCTAAAGTGAGGCTTTTCCGTCTTGCTCATTATTTTTTATTGAAGGCATCTTCAAACATGTACGTACATCTGTACATAGATATTATACGTCGGCATCGTTAAGGACATATGTATTCTTAAATAATTACAAAATTGATATAAACAGCTTTTACCATTATTATATGAGTTAAAATTTTATTTATTTTCATCTTCTGGTTTCTCCAAAACTTCGACTATTCGTCCTCTACATTCTTTTGTTATGTTTATTCTTACGAGTTTCTGCACCTCCTTGTCTTCTTCAATTTTGTGCACACCTCTTATATGACGCTTAATCCTGAAAAGTTATATACATACACATATACATATATGTACATGTAGGGCATAATCATACTTTATTACTAACTTGTAAGCATCTGGAAACTGCTTTTCACAAACGCCACATTTATAAGGTAATCCAGTGTGTTGCATGCGATGATTATAGTATTGATCATATTTGGAGAATTTAGAACCACAAATCACGCACTTGTAACTGAAATATCCATGGTACTGCAATGTGCCTATTTAAAATACGTTTGTGGATGAAAGATTTTCCAAAAAGGTGACACACAAATGGCGATTCTCCAGAATGAGTGCGTAAATGAACATCTAGGTTTATTTGCCGCACATAACGTTTTTGACAAACTTGGCATTCTATCGTAGCTCCCTTGTGATGGAGCTCGTGGATTGTTAGACCATTTTTATGAAAAATGATTTTTCACACTGAGCACATTGATATATTGGTTTGCGGTTGGTTTCGTGCGTTAGCCTGTGTTTTTTTGTATGTATACGGAGTTAAAAAGCTTTGGTTAGGTCGGTGTTATGCAGACAAACTTTTGTTTGCCAAATTAAATGGCGGCTGCTTAGTTTGCTCGGAGGTGGTTATGTCGAGTTTGGCACAGGGTTGCACGTTCATTATGGTTTTCATGGTTATTGCCAACACGAAATGAGAATTTAAGATGTACATAACGCGCACGGTGGAGAGAATACAGAGGTGGCGCCGATGACGATACCGCTACTCGGCTCTCAGTGATTTTGACAGAATCAGCTGTTTTGGTGACGTCATAGTAGAGAAGACAGCAGTAGTGATGTGCTGAGTCAATACTTTTAAGTACCCAATACTCTCGATACTCGGTACCGAAACATTTAGGTTTCGAATAAAAGCGCACATGGGCCAAAAATATGGAAAAAACGCCTAACAAACCCCGAATGTAAGAGCCAATAGAGCTTTTTTACTGATTCAAATGAAAGATGTATATATGTCGGTTCGATGCCATAATACAGAGAAACCCTTACTTGTTTGAAGCATTTTTGTTCCAGCTAATCGGACGATATCATTTTTGTAGGCCTGGGACAGATTCTGTAACCAGTTAACGACAATTTTCGAATAGGTATCGGTTTTGTCGACGTTTGATATCAAATATTTGTAAGTCAACAAGTGCGATATCGATCCGAAACTTGTCGCTAACTAGCTACAGAATCTCTCCCCTGAAAGGCTTCTTCATCCGTCAAAGTATTTTTCTTGAACCTTGGATCGACTAAGGTTAAAACTGATAAAATAATATTTTTCTGTGGCGATAAGTTCAAGTGTTTTAGCCGATATCATATAAATTAGTAATGAAAGTTTTTTCTAAACCTGAAATGCATATAATGGCGAGGGCTTAATGTAAATAATCGGTATCGGATACCGAAAAGGAAGTATAGGGTACCGAAATGTTTTTTAAGTATTGGGTACCGAGTATTGGGGACAATTCAGCACATCACTAGTCGCCCTCATTCTCGCCGCTCTCAGTTGTCAACTCTACAATGACGTCACGCCAAAATTACTCTCACGAATTCTGCTGCGATCGGCGCAATCTTGTATTCTATCATTCTTGCATAACGCGCACAATTTAAAATTTTTGTATATGACAACACCGAATTTGCTGCAGTTTGACCAAACAAAATGAGTTTGCTGTGAGAGTCGCCAAACTCGCTCTCTCCGAGTTTGCTACAACAACAATTGCACGCAGTTTGCCAAACAAAATTTCTGCATAACACCAACCTTACAGATGTCGCACGGAAATCTTTCCGGATTCTCATTAAAAATTGGTCATAGGCAAAAGATTGTTTCTTTTGTTTACTTTTTACCGCTCTTCTTCTGCCATTGTTTACTATTCACGGTGCATTATCAAACGTCAAATTACTGGCCTACTACTATTTCAAGCAGAAGAAAGAACACGAACATTTTCTTGTGCATTTTCTTAAGAGCTGGATACTAAAGCCCTGTATGCAGCTCTCAAGAAAACGGTCAAGAAAAAATTGCCATTATTTCGTGTGTGTGTCCAAGGAATTTTGACATTTTTGATACTTCACAGCCTGTTGCCTCACTCTTTCCTCAAGAAATAATGGAACGGGCATATATTTCTGTTGCAAACCTGGGTTGCCTTGTGCCCTTTTTCACAAAAAACTTTAAAAACCCATATTAGAAAGCGTAGTTAATTTCTTAAGAAAGTAAAAATAAATCTTTGTATATGAATTATATTCGCGGCGTAGAAAGCAATATTAAATCTAATCCCAAGTTCTCAAAACTGTTTGAGTCCATAGTAAAGATAAAATCTACTTTGCTGTTAAACATTTATTGTGTCCCAACCAACATGGGTTCGTGCCGGGCAGATCCACGTTAACCAATTTAGCTGCTTTTACAGAGACTGTTTGGAAACCTTTCAAAAGTGATTCCAAATTGACGCTATATATACCGATTTCTCTAAGGCTTTTGACAGGGTGCCTCATCGAATATTGATAGCTAAACTTGAAGGCCTGGGCTTTCATTCAGAGTTTCTGAAGTGGATCACATCCTATCTGTATAACAGACGCTGTGTTGTTCGTTTTGATAATGTATCGTCTTATTCTTTTGTCTCCTCCTCTGGTGTTCCCCAGGGTAGTGTCTTAGGTCCGTTATTATTTGTTATCTTTATTAATGATATATCTTCCTATTTCTCAAAGTGTAAGTTTCTTCTATATGCGGATGACCTGAAGATATACTATGAAATTAAAAATATAGAAGACTCATTGATTCTCCAGGGTGAGCTTGATAATTTGTACTGTTGGTGTGCGCGTAATCGTTTGTCCCTCAATATTGGTAAATGTCATTATACCTCTTTTGCAAAAGTGATTAGTATTTTTCCAACCTCTTACTGTTTTTCGAATGTCCCGCTAAAATCAATTACTGATTTTAAAGACTTGGGTGTTTATTTTGACTCCAAGCTCACCTTCACCACCCACATAAACTTTATTGTTTCTAAATCATTCGCGATGATTGGCCTTTATTCGTTGCAACTGCTCGCTATTTTCCGATCCTTATACTCTCAAACTGTTGTATTCGTCTTTAGTTTGGTCGAGGTTAGAATACGCTGTATTTGTTTGGAGACCTTTTCATACAGTTCATGTGAACAGATTGGAGTCTGTTCAGAGGGCTTTTATACGCTTTGCTTTGTGTCCGTTGAAATTTGTAGACCCTATTCCGTCCTATCGTTCTCGTTGTTTGTTGATAAATCTCATGTCCTTAGAGTCCAGGCGTACTTTGTTATCGATGTGCTGTGCCTTTGACATAATTGTAGGTTCTATAGATTGCTCGCACCTCCTTATGAAAATTCGTTTTAATGTTCCCTCACGTATTCTTCGTTGTAATGAATTGTTTTTTGTGGGTGTTGTTAAAACTGTTTATGGTATGAATGCTCCTTGAAGGAGGACTCTCTCCCAATTTAATTTATTCTTCATCTTTAGACTTCGATTTTTCTTACTCAAAGTTTACTTTTAAGAATTTACTCATAAGGCACTTGTCATAAGGGTTTCCTTCATTGTATTGTCCATAGTCAGTTTGTTGATTATAATAATTGGTTGAATGTTTAGGTTCTTCCATTTTACACTGGAATAAGAATATTTTTTCCATTGTTTTATCTTGGATTCTTGCGTTCCTTGATAGAGTTGGTTAACGTTCGTACATTCAAGTGTTGGTCAAAACTTTAAGAGCGTGCTGTGTTCAATTGTAGGAGAATACAGTATACGGCGATGGACTTCCTTTGATTATGCGAGCGTGGGCAGTTCACAGGGTTTTTACTCAGTTTTTAGGCTACGAGAATTCCTCGTCCTTGAACAAGAGTAACTTTATCAAGCGTGCCGTGTCAAGATATAATGTTTCTAATTTAAATTACTTTTCAAATGGTATTATACTTTTGGCGAGATTTCGACTATAAATACTACTAGTCTGGCTATTTTTTTATTGTTATGAGCTCAATATAAAATGGGTACTCTTCTGTAGACAAACCCACACATAGATTGAAATTTTGATTAGTTTTTACGTTTGGTACATTATAAGAATTAATATTCGCACTTTCCAACCATATTTGGCATTATCTGTTCACAAGACTTGTCTTCGGTTGGAGATTGTGTGTAGGCCTATAGTTGTTTTCAGCAATAAGCACAAAAGCAAAATATAATTTTATACAGATATAAATATTTATTGTTTTAATAGAATAAAAGTTTTGTGCTTGTCTTTTCTGCTTGCAACTGATTTTTTCCAGCTGGGCACATCATAGCGGTGTTAAAGTTTCATAGTCGGTATCTTGCTGTTGGGTCTGTTAAGCGTAATTAACTTCTTTCTGTCCGGTTGTAATTTAGCCGCGAGATATTATGTGCGTCCTGTATACTGTTTCTTGCGTCGCTGCCTGTACATCTCTGTTAGTATAAGTCGTTTGCTGTTGATGAACATCTCTGTTAGCATAAGTCGGTTGTTGTTGCATGTACCTACCTGTTAGCCTACGTCGGTTGCTGTACATATCTGTTGCTGTTACTGGGCTGTTGTTCAGAGTGAAATCTATGCTGCTATTTCGTTGTTGTAGTACGTTTCTACAATTTCTATTACGGCTAGCTGAATATTGCTCCTAATTGTTGAATGTCTCATTATTGTTGTTATATTTTAAATAGCCGTTGTTTTTAATAATTTCTAACGCCTCTCTCAACGCGACTAACAATAATGCTCTTAACCGGTTCTGGCAATCCATGTGTAAATGAGTGTATAGCGATTCTTGCATTACTACTTACTTCCGAATCATGGCCATTGTTACAAAGCGTTGTTTAATCGACACAAATAATTATTTAAGTTATTATAAAAATTTCTATGGAAGAGTCACAACGACACGATCTGATTTTGTCTATAAGCTCGTCTGCTGAATTTCTCTCGCCATAATATTCAATTAAAATATCTTTTATATCCGGCCAAGTATTTAAGTTACCATTAATAAGTAAAGTTTTTCTTGCATTCCCGGATATTTTATCTTTTAAAAGGCCTAGCAACATTTGTTTATAAGTGTTATCAAATGAGTCAAGAATAGGAGCCATCGAATTTATTATTTCAACAAAATTTATTAAAGCGTTACTATCGCCATCAAAAGTTGCAAGAATTTTAAGGTTGGCGGAAATAATCTTAAACTTATTGTTTACATCGAGGTCATCCATTTTGCTGTTTTGATTTAGTATTTAGTTATTTCAATAAAATACTTTATACTTCTTTACGTTCTGTTTTAAACTAACGAATTTTATGCTTCTCAGTGCAAAGTACCTCGCTGCTCACTCATTCAAATGTTGACAGCACCTCTCCTACAAAAATGCTCATTGATTGTTGGTGAACTTGTTGATTTTGCTTCTATGTGGAAATATGTTTCTGCCTTTCACTTATACATGTAGCAACTCTCAATAAAATTTTAGGTAGCACCTCCTCCAAATACATATGATTATTGCTCGTTGGTGAAGCTGTTGATATTCAGTTAGCTCCACTTTCGGTGAATTCTTGGTAACGGCTTTTAATACATATATACATACATACATACATGTATCCTATATGCAGTTATATGCACATTTGTCCAGTACAGTTTTTTTTTAACTTTAATTTTAACTTTTATTTTGCAAAAGTACTTATAAACGTTTCTTTGCTTTTTCGTGTTTTCACTTTTTAAAGTAAAATGTTAAAATTCTAACATTTTCCAAATTAATCTTTTTTTTCTTTTTTATTAACAGGTTCAATTTTAATCCAATTAAGGCTTTTTAATTTTGTAAAATTAAAATGTTAAAGTTTAGCACTTTTCAAAAAATCGTTTCACTTTGTGCATTTATTTATTTTATTGCGTAAAAACATTTTTAGATTTTAGTTCTCTTCGAACAATTGTGCACGGTTTAAATGACACTTCGTTTTTACAGACCGCGCCAATAAAAGAGTGGATCTGCTTGTGACCGGCATCACCTTTATTTCTCAACTAAACTATACATTTCTTTTAACGACTAATTAAGCTTAAAACTAAAACTAAAGATAACGGTTGATGAAAGAGAGCTCCAGTTGGAGTGTGAATGAAGAGAGTAAGAATGATGAATTATAAACTAAGAGAATAATGAAAAGTAGGTGGGAGAAACAATAGGTATGAGAAAGTGTGTTAATATATAACTACATGTATGTATGTGGGCATATGAATAACGACCGCTTAAAATCGATCACAAATTTGTACTTTCGCTTTAGAATGTTATGTGGTTTGACCATTGTCAATGAAATCGAATGCTTTGTACTGCATGCGCTCCACGTTTTTCGTTTTCAATGTCATTAATTGTTTATAATGACTTTTGCTAAAATTTCAAAATCAAAAGTTATGAAAACAAATTCTGTGGGACGGAGAAATATTATTTTCTACTTTTTAGTCCATTTATAAGAGCGTTGTATATTAAAAAGTTTATTTGTTTTTGTTGCAAGCAGTATTATTTAGTCGTTCTCTTATTTTTGATTATGTATTTGTATACTTATTTATATATGTACATCATTACCTTAACAAAGAAAAGCCTCAACTAATTTTCCAGCTTTCAAAAAGTATTACTTTTGTACACATTAAATCGCTAAACAAATTAGCCTTTAATTAAATTTTAAATACATATATTTATTTTTTTGTTAACAAGAATGATAGAATACAAGATTGCGCCGTCCTGGGCGTTGACATTTGTGTACCACAAGTAAACAAAGAATAGAGCGAAAAGAAGAACGAGTTGAAACTGCCAAAGCAGTTCACTTTACAGCGAAAACGTGTTTTAATTTTGCTAAATGTGAAAATATTGCATTTTTCACCTAATCTATTAGAGAACAGTGAACATTTTAGTGCACTCCATTGCTTTGCAATTGAGGCTGCTTCAGCAAACGTTTTAGTGCACTCCATTGCTTTGCAATTAAGGCTGATGCAGAAAATTGCAGCAGCATCTCTGCGGGATTGATTAGTTAACTTGGTAATGGAGGCTGCGTGGAGCAGAAACAAAATCATTGTGAGGAAATGCTGTTAATATAATAATAGAGAAACATTTCGGGAACGGCTTTGCCGTACCCTATGTACACAAAATGCAGCGATTCGTCCCAGCGCTACACTTGCATCTACGCATCTTGCATCTTGACGGCTGTGGCAATTTAACACACAGCACTTCATTGTATTGGTTTTTAAGCAGTCTTCAACTCAAAAATCACTCACAAATTGCAAATTAACACAATTCAAACTGATATTTCACTTATAATTCAAATTTCTCTTTCGCTGATTTGTAACAAAAGCTTATTTACAAGTTACCACAAATGTCAAAATCGGCGAAACCAAAGTAGCGGTACCACTGACGGCGCCACCTTTGTTCGCTGCACCGTGGTATGCTGCCCTGATCCAGGGGAGAGTGAACGAGGAGAATTGCCTTTGCCTCCCAAATGTGGACACATTTCAATAACAAAACGAATTTTTGGTGGAAGTGCTACTGATATTGATGAATTCCCTTGGACTGCGCTGATAATATATAGCAAAGGTGAGATCGGCATTTCTAAATTAGAACACCTCTGCGTACTAGGGATGTTAATTTTTGGGCTTTTTCCGATTTCGAGATTTTCGGGATGGCGTTGTGATGTCTTCCATATTGTTTGAGAAGCTCTCCTACCATGAAATATATAATAAATAAATGGGCTTGAAACCATTAGGCGATTGAGTTACATACATAGGTTTGGTTAGAAATCAAAAAATTATTTCATTTCATCTTATTAATTTTCTGATATACATATAAGTTAGTCTTCATAAAACACTTCATTTTCACTTAAGGTTTCAGTATTCCCCAATTCTCCACCGATATTATTTATACAGTACAGCGAAATTTCTTTACTACTTCAATGAGGAAGGAATCCGAATCCCTATGAAACCAAATAATAGAGGAGCACTTATCACGTTGAAATTACTGCAAGTGAAATTTTTTCCGAATGCTTTCTAATTATCTATATAGCTACTTAAAATGATAGCCGTGTTCTGCGAGATGATCAAAATAAATTAAAGCTTGTAAAACGTAATACTTTCTTTGATAATTGATAATACATAGTTGCATAATTTTTAAGGCACACATTTACCAAAAAACATTGACAACCCCCTGAAAAGAATAGTTGCGACCCCGTACGAGTCCGGACTAGTCAGAAATAGTCAGAATCAGTCAGATTTTACTGGAAATCGATCCCGTACTCGGTTCTCTGACTATTGAGAGGACCAAAAAGAGAGTAAATACGGTTCTCTCTCTGTCAGAAGTTACCAGTTTTAGTCCGAGAATTTTTTGCTGGTAAATTCTGGTAAATGTGTCAATCGATCAGCTGTATTGTGTTTGGCAACCAAATTGTAAACAAAAGAAAAGTGCACTCTGCTAATTCATGTTGAAAATTATTTAATTACTTGTTTAAGTGGATTCTAATGAATTTGAGAGTGTTTTTGGTTATTTACAGGCTTACCTAATATTCACGCACGCCGCCAATTTACTGTCAAAAATTTCTCATGCACATACAACTTG
>NW_016159859.1:52429-62141 GCF_001687245.7 Rhagoletis zephyria | reverse complement strand
AATTTCAAACTTTTTTCTCAGAAGCTCTAGATTTTTTTTGAGTACACAGTTTTATAGCGCATTCAATTTTGTCCAATAATGTGGAAGTTTCAAGTCGCTAAAGATTACCGTTGATTTTTTAGCTTCCATATAACGACTAAACACAATTTATTTTTATATGGCAGAAACCCGCAACATCCTCGGCGAAAAAAATTCTAAAAAATCAACGGTAATTTTTAGCCACTTGAAACTTGCACATTATTAGACTAAAATTGAATGGGCTATAAAACTGTGTATTCAAAAAAAGTCTACCGCTTAAACTTGGGTTTATGTGAGTTTTGTGAGAGAATGAACTGTATATTAATTGAAAATTCTTAAAAATAAATAAATAAACATGAGTGGCAAACAATATGACTTTGAAATGGGGGTGCTATTGTATTGGCCAATACTGTATGTAAGTTATATTAAAATGTAATTTCGACAGAGTACATTTAAAATTCATTGTAAACTGGTTTGAGATCGTTAATATAAAAATCATTTTTTACATACACTTGTGATCAGCTGATTAAGTCATCAATATTTTGATCGATTGTGGCTGTTTTGCTGTTGTTTATTTAATGTTTATTATTTTTCCACGAAAGCCTTGTTCATTATATAACAATCAAAATATAAATCCACATTTCATTTGTGCAAAAATTATAAAAAATCTGCAAAGTTTCAGCTTGATTTTCAACTTTTTATTTGGATTTTTAAGCATTTTTCTGAGTATGCTGTTTGATAGCCCATTATTTTCCAGTGAATTAATGTGTAAGTTTTAAGTTGCTAAAGAATCGTGTTGATTTTTAATATTTTTTTTTTCTCTTGTAGACATTTGGGTAGGTGGTTGGTTGTCGAAAATGCTAAATTACGTTTTGCTAAGAAGGAACCAAGGTGTATTAAACAAGGTGGTGTTGGGGCGACAGCTGAGTTTTTCGCCGTGGAGGCCATTACGTCAAAATGATGTGTTTGTTGTAACTCATACCAATGACAGTATGGACATCAGCGTATAATCTGTTAGTGTGATTTTTTACTTATATACGGCCAACACCACCTTGTTAAATACGCCTTGGAAGGAACATAGCAATATTTCAGCCTTTTTTGCGTTCATTACATTTTCAATGAAGTCTTAAAAAAGTCGCCTACTTTTTTCTGAATTTTTATGCTGCTACAGCTTTTTTGGTGCTTTTGCGGGCGTTCCTGTTGCAATAGATCAGCTCTTCCTGATTTGGCTTTTAATGTGCAATTGCAAACATTGCAATAAGCCTCGTAACCCCAAGTGTTTACAAAACCAGCCTTTGAACGCGGGATCCTTAGTCCAAGAATAAAAACAAATGCACATACGCTTGGTTTGCATCGTATTTAAGTCATTTGTGTACAAAGGATAAATATCTTTTGAAGAAGCTGCTGTAAAAGACAAAGCTTGTTAAGATTTATTAAGAAAATAATTCAAAATCAGTGCTACCTACAAGATTTAGTAGCACAGAAAAATTATTGGGAAGGTAAAAAACGTAATTTTTTGCACAAAAAAACGTCCGAACGTCGACAAGATATAAAAAAACGTCCAAATGACGTTAAAAATGTCAACCTGGCAACGCTGCGCCAATGCTTGAGCACATGTACATAGGTGCATGGGAAATAAATAATGTGTAATGTGCATTTGTACAAATGTATACAAAGCTTAACAATATAAGCTTATATATAAGCATTTAAAAATGTATGTACTACAGCATTAAGCCGCTGAGAGTGCATATTGGAATGTGATGATTTAGCATAAAGTAAATGCGTAGATATGTATTACGGATGCTCTTGAGTGATAGTAAGTGCAGCGACTCCCAATCTGTGACACAGGTGCTCATGAGTTATGGCAAGAGCAGCGATTCCCAATCTGTGACCCAACATCCCGGCCCCGTTGAAAGAATTTTCAAGCAGGAATAATCGCAATTTTATGTATGGGGCGTTGAATGACTCCTCTGGAAATGCGTATGTCGACTACTCGGACGCGTGCATCCTTTCCTGGGAAGGAATTGACAACACGTCCCATTTGCCACCGTTGCGGTGGTACGTTGTCCTCATGGATTATGACCAATGTGTCTTTGCCAATATTTGGACGATCAGAAATCCATTTTGCACGCATCTGAAGCTCGTTCAAGTACTCGTGCGACCAGCGGTTCCAAAACCTTTGATTAATTGCCGTGATTTGAGCTCATTTCTCAGTGTGGTTGATGTCCCTAGGTATTGTTCGTTCCGGCAATCCTTTCAAAGCGCTTCTAATTATGAAGTGACCCGGAGTTAAGGCTTCATAGTCATTGGGGTCGGACGAGAGTGATGCAAGAGGTCGGGAATTAAGAACGGCTTCGATTTCGACCAAGACCATTGACAGCTCCTCATAAGTAAGCCTGGCATTCATCATGCTACGATTTAGGTGACCCTTTGCAGATTTTACAGCGGCCTCCCAAATGCCGCCAAAGTGAGGCGCCCTGGGGGAATGAAATAAACGCCTCGCTACGTCGCGCGCATTAATATCCCAGAACTGGAGTCGAATCAATGCTACCAGCGCCTTGCCGCACGTAGCGCTCTACGAAGCTACGTTTGCTGGGAAGAAAAATCGGGTGTTTTCGGCATTCTGGTAGATCTGCTAACTCGAGTCGCCCANCAGCGGCCTCCCAAATGCCGCCAAAGTGAGGCGCCCTGGGGGAATGAAATAAACGCCTCGCTACGTCGCGCGCATTAATATCCCAGAACTGGAGTCGAATCAATGCTACCAGCGCCTTGCCGCACGTAGCGCTCTACGAAGCTACGTTTGCTGGGAAGAAAAATCGGGTGTTTTCGGCATTCTGGTAGATCTGCTAACTCGAGTCGCCCACCAACCTTCAATAGTTCGAACCCCCCGAACGATCCAAGAATGGGTTAAGGTAACGCAGAGTGCCACTTGTAGTTGACCCTCTTTGTAGCAAACGAAATTCAGCGAAATATTTTTGCTGCACGTTCCAAACGATGCACGGCAATGAGTGATGCAAATCCTCAGGCGAGAGGGTTTCAGTCAAGTTTTTCGTTTGATGCTTGCGCAGCTCCTTGCAGAAACGAAAAATCCAGGCAACTAATCGTAGTCCACGAGTGTAAGAGCTGCACCTGTCAATAGTTTCGAGAATGTAGTTGGGTTGTACCATTACCTTGAATACCGATTTTCTCATCTCCGAATTTACTACTTCCATGTCAATTTGTTCGCTCCTTTGCTTAGGCCACTTGCTTAAGTCTTCGGACAGAACCGGAGGCCCAGTATGCCATATCGAACTTGTCAGTTCCGCAGCCGCACTTCCTCGAGACACGACGTCCGCTGGATTGCTGTTTGTTGGTACGTGTTTTCAGTTAGCACCAGCCGTTAAATCTTGTATCTCCGATACTCTGTTGCCAACGAAGGTAGATAGCGTAGCGGAATGCAGCTTGAGCCAATCTGCGAAGTACAATCTGCGAATCTGTCCAAAGATAAACATCGAACATGTTATTAGAAAAGAGAGGTTTTATTTTTGAAAGGAGTCTAGCAAGTAAAAGTGCGCCGCTGAGTTCAAGCTTTGGAAGTGACTGCTTTTTGATAGGCGCGACTCTCTACTTTGCTGTAAACAGATGAATACGAACAATTCCAGAGCTATCTATGGTGCGTGTGTAAATTCCACAACCATAAGCGCGAAACGATGTATCGCAAAATCCATGAAGCTGGAAAGATTTAATATTTGTTGATAGGCAATAGCGTGGAACGCTAATTGATGGGAGTTCCGAAAAGCTGGCGACGAAGTTTTGCCAAGCGAAGAATCTTAGCGGTGATGATGATTGGTCTCTAGTGGATCGAACAGCGACGACGTGATTGATAGGATGGACCTTTTCGTTACTCGCCCGTTGAGGCTTTGCCTAGTTTCGAAAGAAAATTGAAAAGGGTCATGAGTTGGATCCCACCTTAAGCCAAGTGTACTCGTAACTGACGCGTCAGGTTTGTGGTTGGAATGCCATTTTGCTAATTCATCAGCTACGCACAAAAAATCGTCAACGTAAAATAATGATCTGACGACTTGCGAACCAACTTCGAACTGTGATACGTGTTGTTCGGCGAGATACTGCAGACTTCTTACAGCGAGGTACGGAGCAGCTGCCATTCCATACGTGACCGTGTTGAGTTGGAACGTACGAACGGTTTCTTGTGGTGAGCTTCTCCATAAAATATATTGGAATACTCGATCTTCTGGACTCACAAGTATCTGCCGGTACATTTTAACAATATCCGCAGTAAGTGCAAAACGATTAAGGCGAAAACGAAGAAGAAGCATTACAAGTTCGCTTTGCAATGTAGGTCCCACCATTTGTATATCGTTGAGCGACTTCTGTGATGTGGTTCGACACGATGCGTCAAAAACGACCCTCAATTTTGTTGTTGTGCTGGTTGGTTTCAAGACGCAGTTGTGTGGAATATAATAGTAAGGCTTGTTAAAATTTAGATTTTGGACCACGCTCATATGACCCAGCTGTTCGTATTCCTCCATAAAGGCAACGTACTGCGTCTTCAGCTCTGGCGACCGGGACAACCGCCGTTCCAGCGAGTTTGACAATTATTCTACCATTAAGGTTTCGTGACACTGTGTCGGTGTATAGACGCTCACAGCTCTGTTGTTCACGAGTCCAGGCTTCCGATGTTGTAGAGACATCTTCAATGGTCCATAGTCGTTCTAAGTTGGCTTCTACGGACTGATCGCATTCTAGGAGACATGTAGTGGTGGAGACCTTCATAGCTTTCGTTCGATAGCGACCTGAGACTACCCAGCCTAACAATGTTTTCTGCAAGAGTGGCAAATTAGGTCCAAGTTTGATTTGACCAACCGCAAGCAGATTGAAGAAGCTCTTTGTACCTAAAAGCAAGTCAATTTTTTTGCCAATACGATATTTGGTGGGATGTTCCAAGACGAGATGTCTATCGGGCATGTTCTGAGATTCGAAACTTTGAAACCGACTCGATTTTCCAAATATTTTTTAATCGTATCTGATGAAAACAATGAATATTATAATTGAAACCCGTAGAAGAAGCAGCAGCGATATGAAATAAATCATTTAAATGCGAGATCTGTAAATTTTTGGGTTAAAATCCATCGCGAAAATTATCGAAGCGTCGATTTCAAATTTTCGAATTTTAGAACATGCCTGTATATCTGGATCCGGCTGGTATGTGATATGCGACGTTATACAAAACGGCAGCCGAAGCTCAAACCCAGTTACTTGTGATTTTATGTTAGTATTAGTCATAAATTTAACATTTGTTGCTGACTTACCAATGCTTTGTATCTGAATGTTATGCTTGCTTCGTGGTAACAACAATTTTTGTGAGAACTCATCTGTCATGAGATTAACCTGTGGGCACGAGTCCAACAGTGCTCTTCCCAGCCGGTATCCACCAGATACATCCCGAACCAAGACCATGGCGGTAGCAAGAATGACTTGATCCAACGACGAATTGTTTATGTGGGTGTGTACAGCAGCTTCCCTCGAGTTTGACGGTTACATTGAAGTCGACGAGTCTGACGTAGATCTACGGTGAAGAAAGGTGTGATGTTGTCGCGAGCAAACCCTGCACTTATTTAAAGGAGGACAGTTTGAGAGTTGGTGTATCTTCGATAAACAGTTGATGCAAAGGCCTTGTTTCTTCGCATGGTCAAAACGTTGAGCCACGGTAAGGGCCTTGATGTGATCGCAGCTGTGGATTTTGTGGTTGCCACTCGAACACATCAAACATGTGGAATTGGAGCAAGAAAACGAATATCCCTTGCGTTAATTCTTTGGCTTTGGAGCCTTACTTCCACCTTGATGTACCGTCGCTGCAGTATGTGCATATTCGATTGAATCCAAATACTGACAATGTCTCTAAAACGCTCGTGCAGTCATTCCAAGTCGGCAGGGCCTTAAAGGCCAACGATTCCTTCCATTTACGGGTTGTCTTCTCATCAGCTTTCTGCAGCACAAGGTAAATCAACATAGCCTGAGAAATCCGTTCCTAATGACTGTAGTGAACCGTAAATCGCAGACGCCTTATCGATGAGACTCCTTAGTTGCGCACCGCTGGACTTGGAGACTGACGACAGTTCGAAAAGCGACGAAATGTTCTCTAAAAATATGAGTGTTGGATTGTCATACCGACCTCGTAGCCTGTCCAAGGCCTTGGGGTAGTTCTCATTGGTGACCTGAAACGCATCAATAGTTTCTAGAGCCGGACCCTGAAGACAACTACGCAGGTGATTAAATTTTTCAATATTTGATAAATTAAATACGCGGTCAATTATTTGTTTAAATGACGTTATGAAATTGCGATACTCGGAATACTTGCCACTAAACAAGGGAAGTTTGAGCTCAGGTAGCTCAGAGGTTGATTGCATGACGCAAGTAGTATCTGAGAGAGTGGTATTGCGATCTTCAGCCAGCTGCGTTTGAATGGTAAGTTTCGCTGTAATGTACAAATTCTCCAAGTCAGCCCGACCACCATCTTCACAGTCTAGCTTTTCGATCTCTGTTTGTGTAGATAGGACTTGCTTGAAGTACGAATCTAGGATACCCAATCGGCATCAATATTCAGGCACTGAAAGCAACTTACCACCTGGTCACAGGCTAGCTTCAACAATGTTCTTTATGCGCGTAATATTCTTTTTTCTACTAGCGCGCTGCTGTTTAAATTCCTCCAAAGTCATTGCAAAATAAAACGGAGAGTATAATTTTAGTTAAAAGTATATCCAATGCATGTATCGTGACCAAAAAATTAATATAGCGTAACCAGCAACGGATTTACAAAAGAATTAAACGGTATTTGATGAAAACGTTATGCAGCAGCTGATAAAATATTTATGCGACAGTATGACGTCGAGCTGTAATACGGTAATAACTTACTGTGCACCCAAGATCCGTTAACGAAGCGACGAATAAGTAACGTGTATGTACCTATGTGCAATGGAAAATATGTTACAAATGCAAAATTATGACAACGTTGAATTGGGCGCCAATGCTTGAGCACATGTACATAGGTACATGGGAACTAAATAATGTGTAATGTGAATATGTACAAATGTATACAAAGCTTAACAATATTAGCGTATATATAAGCATATAAAAATGTATGTGCTACAGCATTAAGCCGCTGAGAGTGCATATTGGAATGTAATGATTTAGCATACAGTAAATGCGTATATATGTATTACAGGTGCTCTTCATGAACCAACTAAGGGTCTGATTATGCATACTTCGCACAACCATTTGTACCAGTGCACTAAAAATGTAACTTAAGAAAATGTGAAGCAAAATCTAAACTCAACAGATCGCTAAGTTTTTAAAAGTTCTGCTAATTTCTCGGTAATGGAATATGTACATACAAAATACATACAAAGTACATACGAAATTACAGTTTGAAGTTTACGCGAAGTTGTGCGAAGCTATGCGAAGTATGCATAATCAGACCATAANACAGATCGCTAAGTTTTTAAAAGTTCTGCTAATTTCTCGGTAATGGAATATGTACATACAAAATACATACAAAGTACATACGAAATTACAGTTTGAAGTTTACGCGAAGTTGTGCGAAGCTATGCGAAGTATGCATAATCAGACCATAACACTGCAAAAAATTAACTTTTTTCTCGCACGCCGTGCTGGGTGATCTTTATTCGTTCGTTCATGGGTGCTCTTCAGTGATAGTAAGTGCAGCGACTCCCAATCTGTGACCCAGGTGCTCATGAGTTATGGTAAGAGCAGCTATTCCCAATCTGTGACCCAACAGGAGCAAAACATGAAGTTACAAAGATGGAAGATACAATTAAACGAGTATGATTTTGATATTACGTATATTAAAGGAAAGGACAATACGGTCGCAGATACTTAGAGTAGGTACTTAGATAATAAAACTGAAAATTTAGCTGTTTTTAGGAATGAAATTAGTGCTTATAATAATGACTACGAGATGGATACATGGTGTATAGCCGCAACCATTCACAGTGCGGTTGAAGATAATTTGAGATATATTTTTATAACAGACTAGCAGACCCGGCGAACTTCGTCCCGCCAAAAATAATTTGGCAAACTTTTTTTTAGTTTCACTTTTATTTCAACATATTTTGATTAAAAGAAAAATACTGATAAAAATAACAGACCCCTCACCGCGCCCCTTCTTAATAATTAAATTTAAGGTCCGCCCCAGCCCGGAAAAAAAGAGCCAACTTTTATTGTATGTATACATATGTAAATATTTTTAATTTTGTGTTTATGTCCATATGTATATTTACTTAAGCGAATCAATATTTTACATCAAAGATTTTTATAATATATTTTCTGGGAAGTAGAAAAAGTGGAAGGTATTTTATGTACAGATATGTATGTAAACAAAACTACTAAGTATCATATATTTTCTATCGGTTTCCAAATATTTCTTTTTTTGCTTTTCTCTTATCAAAGAGTTTTAAATATGTACTAGTTTCTTTTTTTTTGTATAAAAACAAAACCTCATCTAAATTTTTAGTATTAGCAACGGGCTTTTTCGTGCCTTTTCGTGCTTTTATGAAATTTTACTGAACGCCCAGGCCCGCACGAGTTCGTGCTGACAGCAAATATTCTGGCCCGTACTCACGGGCTTTAGGCAGGGGCCCGACGGGCCCGTGCCCATCTCTAGTTCGAATACTCAACCATGAACACTTCCAGGAATGTGCAGTATGAAAAATTCGGTTTATTTGAGTAGAGTAGAGTACCTGACTACAATGAACACATCCAGAAATAGGCCACGTTCGAGGCACGTAATAGCAGCGGCAATACTGCACCACTGATGAAAGTTTACAAAACTGTTGCATGTTCCCAACTGATAAAACGTTGGATTTCACACCGAACGTGATACGTTAATAACGCGCAACACTGCGGTTGTGATTGCGACTCGAACCACCCCATATGCAGTATGAAAAACTCGATTTATATGAGAGGTGCCACGCGTGTTTTCCAATAACATCAATTTTTTTCATGAGTATGCGTTTAATTTCGTATGGGAGGTGCCACGCCCCCTTTTCTAATAGCTCCAGTTTTTCTCCGCGATTGATTTCATATATGTGGGATTAGTTTACGGACAGTACTTATGATGCTAGGACTAATTGGACATTAAGAGTTAGTAACATAGAAATGCAGCCCTACATAACGAATAAAGGAATAGAACTGGTCTAATGATTTGACGAAAGGGACATCGCGTTAGAAGACGGACAAGACAAACAAGCATTCGCGTACCTACGATCGAACGCGTCGGACCACTTAGACGGGCTTCAACCCTATTAAGTTGCAATTCATAAGTAAAAATGTAAACGGTTAATGTGAATAAAGTTTATTATTATACTTAAACATTAAAAATGACTATAATTCTGAAGAGCCATCCTACAAGTGGTGTCAGAAATGGATTCGGAATTCCATGCGTGTAAAGTGACTTTTTTTGCATACGCGTGCATGCAAAATAATTATGATGGCCTACAGATTGAACTTAGTGGCAGCGAACGCTGGAGAAAAGCTGCGAAATTTAGCTGAAATTGTGAACTATGAACATTGTTAAGTACGCATGTGCATATACGAATATTCGTCATTAAATGAACATTTGTGTATGTATAAAACTGGCGAGAAAAACGTTTGATAAAGTTTTGTAAAAATATTTTAT
>NW_016159859.1:47037-52404 GCF_001687245.7 Rhagoletis zephyria | reverse complement strand
GTTGACTAAAGGCACCCTTTACCCGACACTCAAAATCACTGCACCTTACAGTCTTCTAACCGGTCACGGTCCATGCTTACATCTAACTGCTTATATAAAACAGAGGTTACAAAACATTAACATACAACATATCTTATGATATTTAATGATATCGATAATATTATAAAACAATATTAAACAAACAAATTCGATTTTAAATTTCGTTACATGCTCCTATACGAAACACTTTGCATGTAATAGCTGCCGCGCATCAGCTTAATAATTATTAACATTTTCTCTACACATTTCAATAACTTCAATTATGGTGAATACCTGACTACCAACTTTCTTATTGGAAAATCTTTTGCTTTGTTCTATACTCTCATTTCCATTCTACTCACATAACACAAAATGTACAGAGCTTTATAATTCACAACGTATTTCTACTCATCTGCCTTAAAACATCCCTCGCTGCTGTCTGTTAACTTTGTTGTTGCTTGTTAATGTCCCTCGACGCCGTCAGTTTGGCAATTTCGCTGCTGTAGTTTAACGCTGACTTCACTCTTGTAGGTTACCGCTGACGGCGCTGCCTGGCTCTGGCGCCATTGTTGCTTGCGCTATGATACAGCACTTAAGAGCGAAATACACCACACAAGCGGTTTGACAAACCAAGCGAAATTTCCCTTTGCTTCAAGCCATTTGTGCTGTGTATGGGGGTGTTTGAAGGTTTGACAAACCGCCGTCAAACCTTCAAACACCCGCATACACTTAAATGTTTAGTGTTAAATTAAGGAAGGTGTAACTAATGTCATTAAACATTATTTCGCCAAGTTAGTTGACTGTGAGTTGAGAATTATTTTATTCAAAGAGTATTTTCTTAAAGTGAAAGATAGTAAAAAAAAGGAGTTAAGACGTTATGATGGGCGCGTAGAAATTTTAATCGTTTTATGAGAGGTGAGGTGAAACGGTACTGGTTTGGTAATCGCCAACAAAGTTTCGAAACATAGTAGGTTGATTATCATGGTCAGGTTAAGGTGGTGCAGTCAGTGTAGCAGCGGAAAGAGATCAGTGAAGGTGCAGTAGGTTGCGGCTGGAGGGCCGGGGATAAAAGCTTGTATAGAACTGGTCTAATGATTTGACGAAAGGGACATCGCGTTAGAAGACGGACAAGACAAACAAGCATTCGCGTACTTACGATCGAACGCGTCGGACCACTTAGACGGGCTTCAACCCTATTAAGTTGCCATTCATAAGTAAAAATGTAAACGGTTAATGTGAATAAAGTTTATTATTATATTTAAACATTAAAAATGACTATAATTCTGAAGAGCCATCCTACATATATATCCCTACCAAGATCCAGTACTCTACCATGAACACTTCTAGAGATATGCAGTATGAAAAATTTGGTTTTTATAGTAGGTGCCACGCCTTCTTCACTTAGCGCCATGAAATTCACTTTACGACCTGTTCCCCGCGCTCATTTTCTAAATTAATTTTATATATTCCCATACCAAGTTCCAGTACCCTACCATGAACACTTTCAGAGATATGCGGCATGAAAAATTCGGTTCTCCAATAACATCCATTTTTTCCATGAGTATGCGATTGATTTCATATATTTCCAAATATACACAAAAAATTTCATACAAATCGGTCAAGCCATTTGGGAGGAGTTGACCACAAACACCGTGACATAAGATTTTATTCGAATGGTGGGAACCCTAAGCACATTTTTTTCTGTTTTAAGTGTTTTCATACATTCGGAGTGGAATAGCATTATTACTTATTAAAATTAATTTTTTTTTGATAGTTCAGATATATGGCAACACCGGTTTTTAAATTTTTTCTTTACAAGCTTTCTACAGGCAAAGAGAAACAAAATGAAATAAAAACGAATCAAATCCGTTGAGCCGTTCTTGAGTTATGCGATAACAAACGAACAGCAATTTATTTTTATATGTAAAGATTTTTGTCGAGTGGTGGGAAACCTCTTCAAATGTTTTTTTTATTAAATTTGTTAATGCATTCTCAGTAATCTATATATTAATACGCTAACATAAATTTTGTCTCCGGTCGTTTGGCGATTCTACCGAACCGATTTCAAAACCCAGAACACCGTTGGTAAGGCATTTTTCCGTAGATGAGCAGAGTTTTTATGGTTTTACAATTGATTGAAAATTACGGCCAAAACCGTCGTTTAAACATTTTCGAATTGTGTATACATGTTGCTGCAACATGTTCAATTTGACATGTTTTGCCTGTTGTTTCACTACACATTTGAAATTAAGCTTTGAAATAAAGATAAATATGAAGATGAAGAAATGAATGAATGAAGCTGAAGTCAAAAAAAGAAGGCAAAAGTGAAGATAAAGACGAAAATGGAGACAATGACAGATACATAAGAAGTAGGGTAACTGAAAGGGTAAGAACATTTCTTGAATTTATGAAGTGAAACTGCTTTAGCGGCAGTTGGTTGGTTGGGAGTAAATTGTCAAATTCAAGGGGAATAATGCACATGGAAATGGTTCTCAGCGGTTTAGCGGATTGAGAATAAAAACAAAAACAAAGATGCCTAGAGGTACAGGCAAAACGAAGATCAAAGTAAATCTAAACAATTTAAGGTAAAGGTGAAGAGGAATATGCAAAAATAAAGATAAATATGAAGAAAAGGATGAGGATGAAGATCGATATTGTTATCGATATAAAACTCGATATTTTTGTCGATATAATAATCGATATTGCTATCGATAAAATAATCGATATTGTTATCGACACTGTTATTGATTAAATAACCGCTATTTCAATGGATATAATAACCAATATAATAATCGATATTGTTATCGATACAATAATGGATATTGTTATCGGCATAATAAACGATTAAATAATTGATTTTGTTATCGATTTAGTCATTTATATTGTTAACGATATGTACAATAATCGATACTGAAGATTGTTGTATTTATCGATGAATTAATCGATTTTACAATCGTTGTATTTTTCTATCTTTATGGATATTGTTATCGGTATTTTTATCGACACAGTTATCAACAGGGTTATCGATTTACTAATCGGAACATGGAATGTGATCACATTACATGGCAACACATCACATGATACTACATCACATAATATGATATCACATCAAACGATATCACGTGACATGACATTATATGATATTACATCACATTATATGGCATGACTTCACATGACTTGACATCACATGATCTGACATCGTATGACATGACATGGCATTACATGACGTGGCATCACATGATATGACATCATATGGTATGACATCAGAGGATATGACAACACATGACATGACATCCTATCACATCACATAAAATCACGCCACATCTTATCACGTCATCGCACCTCATCTAATCTACGTGAATAGAAAAAGAAAAGGATATAAGCAAAGATGTGAAAGATAAAAGCAAAGATGAAGACCAAGGTAAAGTTACCGATTTCAAAACCAAAAACACCGTTGGAAATGTAATTTTCTGTAGATGAGGAGAGTTTTTATAGTTTCGAAATTGGTTGAAAATCGTCGTTTAAAAATTTCCATATTTGTGTATGGTTGTTTTTGCAACCTGTACAATTTAAGCTGTTTCGCATTTTGTTTTACTTCGTATTTGAAATTAGACTTTGAAATAAAGATAAATATGAAGATGAAGAAACAAGTGATAACGATGAAGACAAAAAAAGGCAAAAGTGAAGATAAGGACGAAAATTGAGATAAAGGCGAAAATTGAGACAATGAGAAATACATAAGAATTAGGTTAACAGAGTTGAAATTTTCCGATAGGAATCGAAATAAAATCAGCCATAGAGGTTACTGAAATTTATCGAATCATCGAAGTTTATTATCGCAACGTATCGAATTATTCCAACTGATCAATGTTTACTGAGTTGGCGAAATTTATAGACACAGAAACTTAGGGCCATTTTCTAATGTAAGCAGTAAAGTTGCCTTTACTAACAGGGCGGATAAATTGTTCCTTACTTTAAAGTGTTTTCGTTTTCTTATCTTACCGGTAAAAACTAATTTGTTATTCCGTAGAGTGAAACTTGACTACATTTCCGAGAGTGAAACTTGACTACATTCGTCATAAAATTTCAAAGGTTGGCAATGCAACATAAGGAAATATAAAGCAAGAGCAACTGTTAGCAAAAACCAAAACCTTGGTTGAAATATTTAATATATCTGAATCATGAACCGAAACCAAACCAAAATTTAAAGTTGGTACAAATTTGTAAAGGTTACATCGGGCGAGCAACAGTTTATCGATTCGAGAAATTAATGCGCTGATGAGAAAACGAAAACTCGTATATCGAGACGATAAAGTGGCCGGTAAACTAAAGGTTAGATGAGAAAACGGCCCTTAGTTGTCCAAATTTACGGATAGTTATTGAGCTATAAAAACGTGTGGGATTAACGAAATTTGTCAAGTTAAAGAAATGTATCAAGTTATCGATATTTATTGAATTATCATTATTTATAGACTTAACGAAATTTATCGAGGTGTCGTAATGCATGGAGTTCTTTCAACTTACAGAGTTATCGATAATTATTGATCTACCGAAATTGGTTGGTTCAACGAATCGAAGTTTATGGAATTTTCAAAATATATCGATTTATCGAAATTTCAAGGTTATATAAGCTTATCGACATATCACTGCTTATCGAATTTAATCGCCTTAACAAAGTGTAACGAGTTATCAAAATGTTTAGATAGTTTTCGAAAAATGTGGAGATGTCAAAAGTAAAAATTTATAAAGGCATCCAAAGTTTTTACATTTTTGAGTTATCGAAATCTATCGAGCCATCGAATTTTACAGTTATCGAAATTGGTCGAGTTAACGAATTTTGTTGAGTTATCGAATTTTAGTGTTCCTGAAATTCATCGAACTTTCGATATGTATCAAATCATTGAAATTTATCGATAAACTTGAATGTATCGGGTCAATTCGAAGTCCTGCCGAAGTCCTCCAAAGACCTTCTCAGATAAAAAAAAAAATGCTACGTGTTAAGTTAGTAAACCTCTCCAAGGCTTCTAAAACTATAAAAACTGTCGAATTTCGACAGTAACTGGCACTCTAGTATTCATTAAAATCGTTTCAATTCGGAATAAAAGTAATTTACATACTGCTAGTGTAAATATATTTTTTAATATAAACTACCTTTTTTAATTCTAAAATAAATCAACAATCTCAATATTTATAAGAAAATTGTCTTCAAAAAATACGTCCCAAATCATCCCTGTTGATATCATAATTCAAATGCAAATTAGAATAGAAATTTTGATACAAAAGTTTTTCCGCGATATTCATTATACAAATTTATCATCTTACTTGTCCGTATGTCGCTCTGGAAAGAAA
>NW_016159859.1:42986-47012 GCF_001687245.7 Rhagoletis zephyria | reverse complement strand
TTGTAGTGTTCCTTGAAATTCATCGAACTTCGATATGTATCAATCATTGTAAATTTATCGATAAACTTGAATGTATCGGGTCAATTCAAGTCCTGCCGAAGTTCTCCAAAGACCTTCTCAGATAAAAAAAAAATTTAGTTACGTTTTAGCAGAAGATTTTCCGGTTAGTTAATTTGTACCGTTTAAGTTTTGCTACGTGTTAAGTTAGAAAACCTCTCCAAGGCTTCTAAAACTAGAAAAACTGTCGAATTTCGACAGAAACTGGCACTCTAGTGTACACTATTGCGGCTTATGTAAATTAAATTTTTTTTTTTGATATTTGAAATATGTGGCAACGCCGGTTTTCCAACTGTTTTTTTTACATTCATTTTACAGAGAGAAAGACACAAAATGAAATAAAAGCTGAGCAAACCCCTTGAGCAGTTCTTGACTTATGCGATAACNTCTACTTTGCATTACTGGCAATGCCTAAAAGAAGCGAAAAAATTCGAAGGCATTATAACGCTATGCCTTCTAGAACACGTTACCACTAAAAGCGATTACCGATTTTTTGCTGGGCTTCTACAGACAGAAAGACACAAAATTAAATAAAAACGAAGCAAATCCGTTGAGCCGTTCTTGAGTGATGCGATAAAATCCATTTTTAAATATAAACTTTCTTTTAGAACGGTGGTAACCCCATCCAAATTTTTTTCCGAATTAATTTTGCTATGCATTCTCAGTGAAATGGCATTATTGCGGCTTATTTGTAATAATTTTTCTTTCTGATATTGCAAATATCTGGCAACACCATTTTATCAGTTTTCTCTTTACAAACCTTCTACAGATAGCACGATTCAATAATACAAGGTTCGATAAACTAACAGTTGTCTCTCACGCACCGCTCCCTTAGCAGTGGCACAGTGTTGCTTCTTTGCAAATTTACATGGGAACAGTGTAGCTTTGGTGTGAAATAGAAGTATAAGCTTTTGTGAAATACGTTTATATGTATATGAAGCATATTTAACTGATGAAAACATAAACTGTTTTTAAATTGGATGCTTACATCAATCTCATAGTAGTCTTATTTTAAGTTTGAGTCATTTTGCAGTTTTTATACAGCTAAATAGCACATAAATTACGTAATTCACGTAGATATATACAAATTACGTTCAACATTCCGTTTAAAATACCAGATTTCCTGCAAATACATTAGAATTTACAAAAGGAATTTCATTACTAATTGCCTACTTTGCGTAGTTTTCTACTACCTTTTTCACACCAAGAGATTTCATTCTTCCCCTTTCTCCGTCCTTCGTAAATGCAACCTTTTGTAAGGGAGTGTCAAACCGCAGCTGTCAATAATTATCCAACCTTGTATTATTAAATCATGTACAGATAGAAAGACACAAAATGAAAGAAAAACGAAGCAAATCCGTTGAGCCGTTCTTGAGTGATGCGATAACACACGAACAGCAATTCATTTTTATATATAAAGATAAAAGCATGATAAAACCATTACAAGGTAAATTCATTCTCTCATTTCGTCGGCCATGATTGTTTTCTGACGTTTGCCAACATTTTAAAATCATATAAAATTGAAAATAAAAAAATTAAATTGTTCACAATTGTTGTTGTTTGAGATTGAAAATGAGAATGTGTGTGTGAGTTTGAGTTTTGATTTTAAAATTATATTGTTGGCAAACGTCAGACTGCCTCTCAATGGTTTTACCTTGTTATGTTTTTATCATGGATAAAAGTATAAACTCCTATAAAAACCAAATTTAGTTTGAATATGGTAAGCACGAACGTTTTATTACAGAGACAATAAATAGTAAGTGTCAAAATTATATAACTATCACAAGAAACTCGGATCTAAAAAATTTAATGGAAAAAGTATTAATTGACAAAGGCTTTATGTGTATTTTTTGCGAAGATGATGGTTTATTTATAAGGTTTCAGGAAATCTACGTTAATAATTTTAAAAATAATAACTTAACACTGTATAGGTCATAAAAAAGTTAACTGATATTAGTGACAAAAACGAATTATTAACAATTATTAAAAACGAACATACGCGAAATAATCATAGAGCTATTGTCGGCCGCTGTGGTGTAGTGGTAAGTAGTGCGCGCTTCCACTCCGCAACGCCTGGGTTAAAATCCTGGTCCAAGCAACATCGCAAAAAATATAAAAAAAAGGTTTTTTCTTAACAGCGGTCGTCCCTCGGCAGGCAATGGCAAACCTCCGGGTGTATTTCTGCCATGAAAAACAGCTTCTCATAAAAATACAATCGCCGTTCGGAGTCGGCGTAAAACTTTAGGTCCCTACGCTTTGTATGACAACATCAAGGCGCACACCACAAATCGGAGGAGAAGCTCGGCCAAACACTAACATATGTGTGAGCGCCAATCTATTATTATTATTATTAATGAAATATTTTTCGAGCTAAAATCCAAAATATTTTACCCTAAGATATTTGAATTAATTACGTTGGTAGTGAATAATTGGAAAATTTGTCAAATTGCAAAACGTGACAGACATCCCATCAAATTTCCTTATCAAATAAGTGAAAGTCCAACACATTTTAACGATATTATACATATAGATATATGGTATCCTTCCTTGTATGTATCTGACCACAATTGACAAATTTTTAAAATATGCGACATACCACAATTTAAATGACAGACCATGGGTTTCGATTTTAGAAGCATTAAAGAAAAGAATATCATATTTAGGCAAAATGAATAAACTTATGACAATGATAGTTGTATATTGCATAGCGCAGTAGAGCTCTTTTTAAATGAACATAACATACAAACTCACAAAACAAAACCTTATTTAAAAACAGGCAACTCTGATATTGAAAGGTTGCATGGCACACTTAACGAACATTTACGAATCATGTAAGTTGATAAAACAAATAAATCTCTCAGCCTGGATGATAAAAATTTCAAAATATTTACATTATATAACTGCGCAATACATACAACGAAACAGAAGAGGTCAATAGTTTTTCTTACAAAAAAAATTGATAAAGAATATATTGAAAAATTGAGTAAAGAATACGAGCAAAATAAAATTAGTAAAATAAATTATCTAAATAGAAATAGAAAAAAAGAATGCAGTTATTTAGATAATATTGTTAAAAATAGACAGATTGCTAAATGTACGCCAAAATACAAAGAACTTAGTAACTACAATAAAGAAGGCAATTACATAACTGATACATCAAATAAAAGAAAAACTAGATATTACAAATCTCAATTGAAACGTAAATATAAAGGGCAAAACACAGAAATTGTTTAGTTGAAATATGTGAAGAAAAAAAAGAATACAAAATAAAAATAAAAATTTATAATAATGATAATGATAATAATTTGTAAATAAGTATTTAGTAATATTTTTATTTTTATTTTTTATTAAGGTTTACATAACTGAATAACTCAGTGAGAGGGGAGACCAGTATGTTTGCATGTATGTATTTAAAAAAATATTTATTGGACCAAAAAGTAGTGGGTAGGCACTGTGGCCAATGGTAATCAACTATTACCACCTCCTCATGGTTGTAAACCATGCAGAGTCCGCAGAAGACTCCGGAAGCAGTGTCCGGAGGATGCATCAGACTAGTCCGAGCATACTTTGACCTGCCATCAAATTATAACTTAAGAAAGTTTTATTACATGGCAGTTGAGAAGNCATCAAATTAAAACTTAAGAAAGTTTTATTACATGGCAGTTGAGAAGTGCATGTACATAAATTTCATTAATTTAATGAAGGAAATTTTTGCACATGCAGCAGTACATAGCATGCATTTAGGCGCCTGGTGTTAGCAGTCGCGTCTAAACATACCGGCCCCCCTAAACAATTTGGTCGTCTAGTAGATGTAAAATAAGCCGCAAACATCCGGCTCGAAGGACCATGAATAACTCAGTGAGAGGGGAGACCAGTATGTTTGCATGTATGTATTTAAAAAAATATTTATTGGACCAAAAAGTAGTGGGTAGGCACTGTGGCCAATGGTAATCAACTATTACCACCTCC
>NW_016159859.1:13927-38412 GCF_001687245.7 Rhagoletis zephyria | reverse complement strand
AAATATCAAAAGAGTATTTATGATTCTAATTTCTTAATACATTTTAAACTTTAAAAATGAATCACGTTTTCTTCATCGATATTAATCTTTTTTTCACATGAATATTTATAAAAGTATCGCACGACATATTACAATTACAATAGCTTACACGAAAAGTGAAAAGCTTTAAAATATTATTTTATAGGCAAATGTTGAGTCGTTCAAAACGGAAACAACAAAATTTTTGGTTTTTTTGGTACTTTTTGCAGTTATTTGTCAAAAAATCGACGTCAAGAATCGACGTAAACGACGAGTTACAAAGTTCCCTTTACAGGAATATATAATTTGTGCAGATTGCGCTCCATAGCATCTACATTTCTACATTTCTTTGGCTCAAAATTTACTGTAGTGATATATCTTCCTTATCGAATTTTTAAAATAATGAAAAAAATATTCAAATGAATCTGCGTATTTGATTGAAAATCTCACTTTCCTCGACTGCGACGACAAAATGCAAATGGTAATGATAACTTTCATTGAAGTCGCCACAAGTCATATATTTTAGTAAAAGGCACATCAATACCCTTCGAGTTGTAAGTCGCTTACGTTGATTGGGAGATTTTTTCATGAGATATTGAAGAAAAGCTACGAAAAGTACCAAAAATCACTTTTTTGAAAAAATCCATCCATTGTCCGATAATTTAAAAAAAAACGAATAAAATGCGGGACAAATGCAGGACACTTGGGGAAAATTCAGTACATTTTCAGGTTTTTCAGATTTGAAAAACTACGCAGGACCGCCCTTTGAAAAACAGTACGGTCCTGCAAAAAACAGAACGGATGGTCACCGTAGTTATACATACATATATGTATATGCACATATTTCAGTTGCTACAATAATACATTTTTGTATCACTTCTGGCGCCCAACGTGGGGCGCCCCGACGATGTCGGAGTCAACCCAGACTAAGCAGGAGATGGAAACACACATTCCGGAGTACTTAAATTTATTACCTCCTTCCGAATGTAATTTATTAAAGAATTGGCTGCACACCTTACGCCCACCTATCGGCAATGGGGTGTCAGCAGGCTTCGAAAGGGTAACTCGACTCCTAGAGTGTCACATATACCCTACCATACAGACGCTGAACCAAAGCCGGGACAAATCAAAATTTCATATCAGTCGTGTAATCGCAGAAGTGCTGCATATATTATTGGCACAAAATGATAGTAAATGTAGGGCAGCGTTCATTAATTTCATCGTAAACTTACCACCTTCGCATGGTTGTAAACCATGCAGAGTCCGCAGAAGACTCCGGAAGCAGTGTCCGGAGGATGCATCAGACTAGGCCGAGCATACTTTGACCTGCCATCAAATTATAACTTAAGAAAGTTTTATTACATGGCAGTTGAGAAGTGCATGTACATAAATTTCATTAATTTAATGAAGGAAATTTTTGCACATGCAGCAGTACATAGCATGCATTTAGGCGCCTGGTGTTAGCAGTCGCGTCTAAACAATTCAATTATCATATTAACTTACAAACTAACGCAGCACTAGTATCGGAGGCTTTCGGCTGGCATGTGGCATAAAATATTAGATACGTCGAAGCAGGTCGGAATCTTTTAGGTATTTGTATATCCTTGTTATGTTATCAACTGTGGGATCTTTTAACAATTGAATAGGATCCGCATTTTTAAAGTAATGATGTCTCTGGGATTGGAGTGCGGAGCAGGATGACAAAAGATGGTTCACGCTGAGTGGAAGGTTACAAAACGGGCTTCCCCTGGCATCAGCGCCTTGAAGTAGATGGGAATGGGTGATAATTGTATGACCAAGACGAAGTCGAGTGTAAGGCGTAATATAGTTTGTCGGCATAGAGGTAGTAAATTTCNGTTATCATCTGTGGGATCTTTTAACAACTGAATAGGATCCGCATTTTTAAAGTAATGATGTCTCTGGGATTGGAGTGCGGAGCAGGATGACAAAAGATGGTTCACGCTGAGTGGAAGGTTACAAAACGGGCTTCCCCTGGCATCAGCGCCTTGAAGTAGATGGGAATGGGTGATAATTGTATGACCAAGACGAAGTCGAGTGTAAGGCGTAATATAGTTTGTCGGCATAGAGGTAGTAAATTTCGGCTTAGAGCGACTATGATTTATTTCGGAGTAATGATGGCTATATCGTCTCCAGTCTGCTAATAATTTGCTTGCCTTTTATGTTTTATTAACCGATAAATGTCGTTTTTAAATATGATACCTGACGTCATAGTAGGTGTAGCGGCCATATCTTTTGCAATTTTGTCAGCATGCATATTACCCTGTATTTTCGAGTGCCCAGGCGTCCACATTATTTTAATTTTTTTGGGTTGAGCAATGAGTATGTCACAGATGCTGTCGATAATATAATTTGTTTTTCTACTTTCTGTTAATGCGGCAATGCATGACATACTATCAGAGCAGATTACGAACTTTCCTCTCGTTTTCATAGTATAAAGAATAGCGTTGAATATTGCTGTTGCTTCTGCAGTGAAAATTGAGCAGACCGAAAATAGAAGTCCTTGGGAGAGTACGCCGCCTTGCTCTGTTACAACGGCATAAGAGGTCTGAGATGTTTTCGAACCATCGGTAAATATCAGTTGCCAACCGTTGGACTTGTACCTTTCTGACACTTCTAAGAAGTTAGATAAGTAAGCGTCCCTAGATGTATTCGCTTTCCGAAGATGAACTAGGTCATTTATGAAAGATGTCTCCTTAAGTAACCACGGCGGGAGTAATATTTTACGTTTATGGTATTTTAACAGTGGCAGATCATTATCCTTAGGAAATTTGACGCTTAAATGAATAGTTGATGGCACCTTAGGTTGACGTTTACAGGAAAGGTCCGCCTGCACGTCCTTATGGAGAATAGCATTCGAAGATAGTAAATCTTTGGCGTAGGTTTTATGTACTGCATCTTCAACTTCATCAATTATGCATGTTAGGTCAGATTCCGCATACAGATTTTCAGTGGGGTTGTTGGAAACGCGCGTAGTGACCTACGTATTGCCGTATGATAAGGGGATGCCAGCAGTTTAAGTTTACTCTTAGCGTGATTTTTTAATTTTACATTTTATTTATTTATTTATTTCAATAAAGTAATCTATGAAATACAGTGATTCTTACAGACTACGAAGCGAATTATAGATAAATTAGAATACAGTCTAAGTAATGCGTTCATTTAGTAATGACTTAAATTTAGTCTTATCAAAAGAAAAATCGATATCTAAGGAGTTTGCAAACAAATTGAATTCTCTCAAAGATCGAATGATTGGGGCATAATATGCATAATTGGCCTTCAAGATTTCATTATTTCGAAGATTTCTGTGGGGAACATGGAAGAAAACTCTTTCCAATAGAAAAGGGCAGTCAATCACACCACGGATACATACATACATAAAGCTGAGGGAAAGAATAATCCTTCTACTGTGCAAAGATTTCAGGTCGATTAGTTGACGTGTGGCATTATAAGAAGGAATAGGATCATCAAAATTTAAAGAGCGGAGGGTAAAATTGATGAACGTCTTTTGTACCCTCTCAAGCCTTTTAATATAGCAGTCATAGTATGGTCTCCATATAAATACTGCGTATTCTAGCTTAGAACGAACTAGTGAGGTAAAAAGTCATTTTAGAGAATACGGGTCGGTGAAGTCAGAACTAAAACGGCGTATGAAGGCAAGCATGGAATATGATTTTGCAATTGTGCGATTTAGATGGGCCTGAAACGAGAACTTAGAATCGAAGACCTAAGTCCGAGATTTCAGACTGAGTGGTGAGCCTGGAGTCCGCAATAAAGTAAGAGGTAGAGATTTGGGAGCGAGACTTGAAAAAGGACACATGAAAACACTTGCTAGTGTTAAGTTGCAATCGATTTTTCTTACACCATTCTGTTACATTGTTAAGATCATTTTGGAGACCTACGGCATCAGAAGGAGAAGAGATAGTAGTATAGATTTTCAAATCGTCGGCATAAAGAAGATATTTGGAAGAGACAAAGCAAGAAGATATATCATTGATAAAGATGACAAATAGCAGAGGTCCTAGTATACTGCCTTGAGGGACACCGGAGGAGGCAATGAAAGGAAGGGACGCAAAGTTATCGACAACAACTACACATTTACGAAACGAGAGATAAGACTTAACCCAAGACAAAAAGGTAGAATGAAACCCTAGACTAGCTAACTTGTTTAGTAATATTGAGTGACTTACTTTATCAAAGGCTTTGGAGAAGTCTGTGTAGATGGTGTCAACCTGAAGACGATCATTGAAAGCAGTCGTGCAGAATTCAGAGAAGACAGCTAAGTTCGAGACAGTTGACCTACCAGGAACGAAACCGTGCTGGTTACTAGATACTCGGTGCTTGAATGAGAAATACATTTTCTGTTTTACAATGTATTCAAGTAGCTTCGAGGTTGTTGACAATTGCGAAATAGGTCGGTAGTTAGCAACATTAGCCTTATTGCCACTTTTGTGGATCGGGGTAATAGAGGTTACCTTCCATGCATCAATAAACACCCCACGGTCAAGAGATTTATTGAACATTAGAAGAAGTGGATTAGCGAATGCTGCGCAGTTTTTAAATATGTAGGAGGAAAATCCATCAATATCTGTTTTTGTGGAAGCTTTAAGATTGCGAATGCCATCCTCTACATCTTCTATAGTTAGCACTAGTGAACCAAAATTAATTGGGCAGTTGAAGTTACAGGCTTCATCGTAAACTGAATCAGATTCATTATCAAAGTTAGCTTTGAAAAACTCCGCAAATAGATTAGCAGCCTCGTTGGCAGAATTACCAAGGGCCTCTTTATAAAAGACTGCAGAGGGAATATTAGAGCATGCCTTTTTCGACTTAACGTAACGCCAAAAGGACTTCGGGTTTGACTTAATATCGCATTCAAATTTACGAACGTAGTTTCTATGGAGCATTTTGTTGAGAGATGTAAACTCCTTCACATATCTTAAGTAGATATCCTTATACCGATTGTCATTAGATGATCTGAACTTTTTATGAAATTTGTTTCTTAAATTCTTCAATTTTTTCAACTCCTTCGTGTACCACGGAATTTTGTGGCAATATTGTTTCTTAGGCGGTATAATTTCAGAACATGTTTCTAAGAATATGTTTTTGAAAATATCAAAACACTTAGCAACTTCGAACCCTTTGAATAACGAGTCCCAATCAACAGAGCAAAGTTCATTACTTAACAGGTTCAGGTTGTGGCTGTTAAAGCAAAAACCAGAAATTCCATTCTTTAGCTGAAGAGGTGAAAAAACATAAAATTCTAGCTTAAGGATAAGCGGTACGTGATGCTGGTCAGGGCAGGACAAGGGTTCAAAGCACTCGTGTAATGAGAAATTCATGTTACTACTTATGAAAATAAGATCTAAAGTTCTCAAAAGCTTATTTTTAAAATTATTAATTTGAATAAGATCAATACTTAAAAATTTATCAACTAAATAAGTTTCGCGAAAATTGCTGATGTTACCCGGAAACAAAGCTCGGCTATCATCCAAGTAGGACCGAGTAATATTGGGCAAGTTATAATCACCCAGAACACAAAGATTATCGTCAGGCGTATTATTCTTAGATACTAAAGCGAGGATATTATCAGCATGTGCTTTATAGAGCATGTCGCTGCTTGACGGAGGAATGTATGACGCACAAAGAAGAAGTTTAGATGAACCATGCACCACGACACATAGTTGATCTAGAAGAGAGTCCTCATTATCAAGGGAAACTAATGAAGACCGCAAACAACGTTGAACAGCGACCAAAACTCCTCCACCTCTGGACAAACCAGTCTTAGTGACATCCCGGTCTTTTCGATAAATATTGTACAGATTTGGCTCAAAAAATTCATTTTCATTAAATTCAGAGTTGAGCCAGGTTTCAATGAGGACAAAGATGTTATAATCCAAGTGTGCACTTCTATTGAAGATAGAGTTATGTTTAGTCCTTATGCCAGATACATTTTGGAAGTAGATTTTAAGCTGTCTGAGACTAGAGTTATTCCGAACAGGGGTAGTTACGGGTTTAGTTGCTGGGGGCCGTCCTTTGGAAAAAAACGAAAAGGACGTATTTTGACATTAGTGGGCCAGATGTTAGCATTTACCACCTTCTCGTAGTACCGTTCCGCCACCCCTAGTTTGAAGTTGATTTTAGGAAGATCATCCAACTTGGCATCTTTTTTAATTAGCATGAAACACATCAGATGCTTCGGGTCTATTTCCGCATGTTTGGAAACGTAGGATAAAATATCCGCGGCAGTCACACTTGTAGAAAAAGATGAGATATGCAACCATTTTAACTTTGAGACTACTACACTAAGCTCGTTGTTGTTGTTCGACCCAATAACTAAAGGTGGTTTGGGAATTATGCGCTTATTACGTTTGACGGTTTTCCACTGGCCATTGTTATCAGCTAGATTAGGCGTACGTGAAATTGGCGTTGAAACAGACGTTGATTTTGCTGTGGCATCACTATCAACAGGAGAGATAGCAGAAACATCGGTCTGCGTCGACAGCACAGTAGATTTGGGGTACATGTCAGTTGGCGTAGGAGCAATAGGCGCAGAGACAGTCGTCAATTTCCCAGACGCATCACTGTGAGCAGCATAGTTAGCAGAATCATCAGACTGCGTAGTACTCGCAGTAGACATTGGCACAAAAACAGCGGCACCAGACGTCGTCTTCGCAACAAAGGCACTAGCGGCAGCAGCGCTATAGGAAACAGCGCATTGAGAGTGAGAGCTCGATATGCTAGTAGTAATAGCGGGAAGAGCACAACTGAGTAATGGAGAACATGTTATGCATTGATCAGCTGACACGAAAGCACTATTGTGGTTGTTAGCAACACTAGTAGGTAATGGCATTGGTATCTTGTTTGAGATACCAACAACAGCATCGCGAAGTTTTTTAACTTCCGAAGTTAGCTTAGTTATATTAGCATCTTTGTCATTTACATTGGATTTTAGCGTAAGAATTTCAGCATAAAGAAGCTCAGTCTTTTGTTCTAATTGGCTTTTACTTTCGTGGAGCGTAGTTAGAAGCGAGAGTATGCGCACATTATCAGCTTTAAGAGCAGCAATCTCTTTAAGAAGAGAATGTAATGACACTTGCTGAGTATTATTGTTTTGCTTTACATTTTCCGTCGTGGAAGCAATAATCACATTCGTTTCACGAGTTGATGTAGCTGTCGAGTTCAATGCACTATTGGAAGTAGCACTAATTTCCTCTAAGACAAGCGATGGAGGTGGAGAACGATTTGAATAGCGACGCACAACCATGCACACATTACAAAAGTATGGTTTGCCCGTGTTAAGCAAGAAGTCAACATCGGCTTGTAAGAGACCCATGCACTTTAAGTGAAACAACTCTTTGCATTTGTCACACTGCACTTTCGCTTGGGTGCGATCAACTTTTTTGTTACACACACACGGCATAATTAGCCAATTTAATAATATTGTTTATTGGCACTGATTTTAATAACATCTAATAAAAGAGTCACTGTCTCACACATTTGGTAGTTTGACCAATTAGATGTGTGAATAATAAAAGTACCACAAAGATTAATGACTTAAACAAGAGCGAGTGAAAACACATCCGTACGGCTTGAAATCTTCCTCACTGTTGCAAGCCGGAGTTGCGATAGGTCTTTTCCATAGATTCTGTCCATAGATTTCGAACCCGTGTCGTATTGTTGACAAAATAAGAGCCTTGGTTATGTTGACCACCAATGCCGAACCAATAAATTCCATAGATTCTGTCCATAGATTTCGAACCCGTGTCGTATTGTTGACAAAATAAGAGCCTTGGTTATGTTGACCACCAATGCCGAACCAATAAATGAGCGTTTAGCCGAGAGGTATTTAACAATACCTAATTTTGCGCTTATTTTATCTCTTGTGTACTGACAGTGCTGCACAAAAGAGTACCTAGAGTCTAGTATTATACCTAAAAACTTAAAACTATTTGTACAATGTATTGTTACATTTGAGAAAGTTAAATTTGAAATACTACAGTTTCTCTTTCTACATATATGCAATAATTTCGACTTGCTAGGGGATATTGAAGTGCCTGAAGATTGGGACCAGGTGGATATATGGGAAAGGATTTCTGTAAAGGTTCTCAAAACGGCTGTTTGGTCAGAGTTTTTTGAGTATACCAGCACATCATCAGCGTAAAGCTGGTGATCTACAGTCGTGAATTCAGATAGTAGTAAGCTTAATTCATCAAACGCTATAATAAAAAGAATTACTGATAAGGGAGAGCCCTTAGGAGTTCCATTATCAAGCGGAACAATTGAAGAACGGGTAGAGGAGATAAGGACGCTTATTTTTCGATGGGATAAAAAGGATTTTATGAAATTGAAAATATTTTTAACCACCTTCTATTTTTTGAGCTGACGTACTACAACGTGAATACCTATCCGATCAAATGCTTTTAGGAAGTCGAGGGACATAAGGGAAATGTGGTTTTTATTAGACAAAGCATTAAAAATGTATTCGTCGAGATGCAACAATGAGTCCATGGTGCCCTGTCCCCTTTTGAAGGCGACTTGATTATGATGGATTAGGTCGTTTTTGCAAGCGTACCAAGAAAGTCTGGTAGCAATTATTTTTTCTAACAATTTGCCTAAACAAGAAAGGTTTAAGGATGGGGATTATCGTGCTGGTCTTCCAAGCTTGGGGATAATTGCCGGCAGTGAAAATATTATTATAGAGTTTGAGAAGACGAGAGGAAGATGAGGAATGTTCTTGATCATAGGGTATGATATTCTGTCACTTCCNGATAATTGCCGGCAGTGAAAATATTATTATAGAGTTTGAGAAGACGAGAGAGTAAAAGATGAGGAATGTTCTTGATCATAGGGTATGATATTCTGTCACTTCCCGTTTTTCCTTTTACTTTAGAAAGAGAGGATACTATCTCAAAATGAGTTATTTCCATCTGTAGGTATTTGGCGGAGGGTGAGGGATCGTTAGGGGGGGCGATATATATCTAAGAACTTGCTGCTTGCAGGATATAAATTCAGAGGAAAAATTATTATCAGAAGATGAGGACGAGAAATACTTGGCAAATTCTTGATCTATATCCTGAGGATATAGAAGAGTGCCACGTGGAGAATTTAATGCAGAAATGGGAGCATTCAAATCTTTTAATGTTTTGATATCAGCCCAAATTCTTTTTGTACTGGAGCTAGAGGTGATGTTGCTGGTGAACTTCACAAAGCAGGCAACTTTGGCAATTTTAGCTTTACGTCGAAAGATAGCGTTACTTCTTTTGTAAATTATAATATTTTCGGCTAACCTTGAGCGCTTATATTAATGCCAAGCATTTTGTGCGTTTGGTAGATATTGAAATCGAACACAGAGTGATGTCAATATGGGTGAAGGTATTATGTGTAGAGAAGTGGGTAGGAGACCTATCGTTAAGCACATAAGCATTGGAGGCAAGAATGGAGTCCTCAATTGTTTTCCCTCTGGCATTGAACCCCAGAGAGGGTTCCACGCATTGAAGTCTCCTCCTAAAATAAAAGGGTTTTGATCTGTAGGAAAAATAATATTAATGTCCGCGGAAGTGAACGTTTGGTGGGGAGGGGAGTAGGCGCAAACTATATTTATTTTATTTCTTGATTGTATTTCTAATACTAAGCTAGAGATGCAGGATTGAAGGGGAAAACATTTGTGCGGAACATTTTTTTTACTAAAATAGCAATTCCTTGCTTGCTTGAAGTATTGTGGGGTAAATTATAAAAGTATCCTTTATATGAATGTGGTGTATTAGCAATAACATTATTAGGGAGGTGCGTTTCGTTTAAATGTATTACTGACGGGTTGTACCCTTTAATTAGTATTTCAAGGTCTATATAATTGTTATAATATCCGTTTATGTTCCACTGTAGAAGAACAAACATATGCACATATATACGTAGAAAGAGAATTGGTACTTTTTGTTGCTTATACGGGAGTAAAACAATTAAGATTTATCTATGCTCATAGTTGTTGATTGCGTTGGTGGCGGAGGGAGGGACAGGGCGCTCGCTTCAGCAGACCCATTGATACGCGAATGGATGGATGAAGGAATAGAAGAAATAGATGATGAAGTGCAATAACGGGAGAGTATATCATTCAAGTTTTGAGAGTCAGATAGAAAAATATTATGATCAGTTGCTGTGAGTGGAGTTTCAATAGGTTCATTCCTTATCTTTTTGGACTAAAATCTGAAAAGTGTCAAAATGCCAGAGCGTAAGCAAAATGCGCTCACTAAAAGAGAGTAACAGGAAAAGTAAAGGAACGCAAAAAACCAAATTTTTAGTCCAAAGAATGGCAACAACAAAACTAACGTCAAATAAGAACAGAAATGTATGTACAAAACACATTCACACAAGCACAAGCACAATAAACACTTGCTATATCAATTATTTTTTGCCTCCTTCCAATTTCAATTCATTTCTTTTACTTTTTAGATTATTCTCACTTTTTGCGTATTCTTTAATTTCCGTTAATTTAAATTCAGTTGAGTTTGACACTTTTCAGGATTTTGCCAGAAAAAATTCTTCTGACTAAATCTGACTACTTCGGACTTTTTCTGACTATTTCTGGGAGATAAGGAACGCGCATAATGTTTAAATTGTATGTTTGGGATGTATTCATGTTCAAAAGTTGTGAATGAGGGGAAGAGTTATAAGAGTTAGTGGGATAAGTATAATTGCTAGTGGAAGTCGGAGGTTTCTCGGGGAGACTATTAGTTACAGTTGAAATGTCAATATTGCTGTGAGTTTGTTGAGTGGGAAGAATGGATGGAGAAGTGGTTTTGCTAGATTTGACAGATGTGGGTGTAGATTTTCCGCTGTTGGTAAGATTTGGAGATTTAAGAATACTTGCAAACGAGGAGGGGTTAGGAGGAGCGGGAATTTGGCTTTTATACTTTTTAATTGCTTCATGCATGCTATATTTCTCCAATGTTTTGATTTTAAGAATCTCTTTAGTTTGTAGAAATTATGGACAGGTATTTGATGAGGGGGGATGCTCACCAGAGCAGTTAGCGCACATTACTCTTGAACATTCGGAGGGGGAGTGGGGAGGGAAGTTGCAAGTGGAACACATTGGGAAGTTTATGCAATATTTATTTGTGTGACCAAGTTTTTGACAAGATTTACATCTCACAGCTGTCACACCATGCGGCATTAGGCCCTCAATAATATCGTTTTCCGAAACATGAGTAAGAAATGGTGCATAGATGGTACCCTTTACACTGTTGAGGTTGTCATGAAGCTTAGCATTGATTTCACAAACACCGGGTAGAGATCTTGCAAACTAAAACTTCTCTGCCACCTTTTTACTTTGAACAAGAAGTAGTAGACTCCCGTCGCGAAGTTCGGAGATAGTGTTCACATCCTTACTAATGGCGAGTATTCTTTTATGTACGGCGGAGCATGATAAGCTAGTAAGCGGTTTGTTCTCATCAGTTGCTTTTATTACAATGAATTTTGGGTCGTCTTTTTTTTGGAATTGGTAGATCAGGATACAAGTCTAAGGGCGTAGAATCTGGATTGGCTTGGATTTTAATATATTGAATAACAATATCACGTGACTTGATACAAAAAGCGCTGATAAAGAAAGTTGAAAATAGACACACTCTGATAATAAGCAACCGTTCACAATGGTCGGATACCGATATTTAGTAATAAAAAAAAATTGTTTCCTATGTTACAAACATTTTATATGAAAAATTAAGTGTTTAATTGTTAACACTTTCGGACGCGCAAATATCTTGGGGGTGGAAGATTTATATATTAACACACTTTCTCACACCTATTGTTTCTCCCAAATACTTTTCATTATTCTTTTAGTTTATAATTCATCTTTCTTACTCTCTTCATTCACACTCCAACTGGAGCTCTCTTTCATCAACCGTTATCTTTAGTTTTAGTTTTAAGCTTAATTAGTCGTTAAGAGAAATGTATAGTTTAGTCGAGAAATAAAGGTGATGCCGGTCACAAGCAGATACACTCTTTCATTATACGAGGGTGGATTGAAAAGTCGTTAGAATTGCGACATCTATCGGTCATTAATTTACTTAATTATTGTGAATGTTAAAAGTGAACTGTCAAAAGCGAGCTGTCAAAATTTCATAACATATGGTCAAACGGTACTTTTTTGAGAATTATTTTTGCAAAACACTATTGTATTTTTATTAAAAATGGAAAAAAGTGAACTTCGTGCTGTTATAAAGTACTTTCATTTGAAAGGTTTAAACCAGAAACAAATTATTGAGGAGTTGCAGACAGTATTAGGGGAACATGCACCCTCAAATGCAACAGTTTACAATTGGGTAAACGAGTTTAAACGTGGTCGGATAAGCACCAAAGATGAGCCACGCTCTGGGAGGCCAAAAGAGGTAACGACTCCAGAAACGGTGGAAAAAGTGTACAAAATTGTCACACAAGATCGAAGAATTAAATTGAGAGAGATTGCTGACATTGTGAACATTAGTTATGAACGTGTGCATAACATAATACATGATGAATTGGGTATGAAAAAGCTTTCAGCAAGATGGGTGCCGCGTTTGCTAACTCCTCTGCAAAAAATGAACCGAATGTCGACTTCAAAAGTTGGTTTAGACATGTTTAACAGAAATCCATCGGAATTTTTGCGTCGTTTCATAACGATGGATGAAACGTGGATCCACCACTATACACCAGAGTCTAAAGAACAGTTCAAACAATGGGTAGAACGTGGCTCAAGTGCTCCAAAGAAGGCAAAGGTCGTTGCATTAGCTGGTAAGGTTATGGCATCTATTTTTTGGGATGCACAAGGTATAATTTTCATAGATTATCTTGAAAAGGGTAAAATCATCACAGCTGAATATTATTCATCTTTGTTGGATACATTGGACCAAAATATTAAGCAAAAACTCTTTCATCATGATAACGCTCCTTCACATTCATCTTGGAAAACGCAGGAAAAAATAAATGAGTTAGGCTATGAATTGCTCCCTCATCCGCCATATTCGCCAGATTTAGCTCCCAGTGACTTTTTCCTTTTTCCAAATATGAAAAAATGGCTCGGCGGAAAAAGATTTGTGTCAAATAGTGAAGTTATAGCTGCAACAAATACTTATGTTGAAGGTTTTGAAAAACCTTATTTTAGAGAAGGAATAAATATGTTAGAAAAGCGTTCNATAGTGAAGTTATAGCTGCAACAAATACTTATTTTGAAGGTTTTGAAAAACCTGATTTTAGAGAAGGAATAAATATGTTAGAAAAGCGTTGGAAAAAATGTATTGACTTAAAAGGAGATTATGTTGAAAAATAAATCAATTTTTTGTTAAAAAACCAATGTCTAGTTTTTCATTCTAACGACTTTTCAATCCACCCTCGTATGTTACTTTTCATTTCAATTCAAGTGTATTACATGCGCCCCACGCTTTTCATTTTCAATGTCACTAATGGCTTATAATGACTTTTGCTAAAATTCCAAAATCAAAAGTTATTAAAAAAAATCTGTGGGACTGATAAATATTATTTTCTACTTTTTAGTCCATTTATAAAAGCGTTATATATTAAAAACTTTTATTTTACTTTTTTCCACTTTTTAGTCTTGTCTGTACAAAATTTTTCAATAGATATTAAAATAGTTCAACTTGCAGTGAAAGAGAGACTATGCAAGCACAATGTTGTTTGCTCACATTTAGTATAAACATACATATCGTCATTTAAAGTGCAAAACCGCGTATCAGCAAAATGCAAAACCACGTATGTGAAGTTGTATAAATCATTTTCTAGAGCGTAAAAACACACATATTTCAAAGTGGTTCTCTTTTTTATAAAACAATCGCATTTCTGGCTAGTATATTTCAGGACGAATGTATAAGGATTGAGCCAAGGGCTTGTGTGAGCAAATCCAATTTTTGGCAGCCAATGTCAGTTACGCGGTTTTGCAGAATGACGATACGCGGTTTTGTACTTTAAACGACGATATGTACATACATACATATAGCAGCAGTTCATTTCATTTAAAGAAATGGCGTGTCGTCCGTTTCCGCTGTGACGTATATAAATAGTGCATATATTTAGGCGCAATATTTAACTTCTTCTGGCGGGGCGACATCTAGAGTCTTCTAATTGTATCTCCTTGATATGATGCCTACAACGAGGTTGATATATAGACTACATTTATAGTAGGTGCATTCTTTTGCAACCGAGCTACAAAACAACACTCGCTTAAATGACGAAATACACGCAAAGCAACAACACAAACCCGGCTATTTATCCGAGCTCAGCCAGGTCGGTTAAAAAATACGCGACCTGAAGGCTAGTGTTGGTAAGTGAAAAAACTGCTCTATTGTGAATTGTTAATGGGAAAGTGGAGAGGGAAATTTTTGCTTCCTTTTATACGTGACTTATATTTTAAAATAGTCTATATATTACGCAAATACCTCGCATAATTACTCATTTAAATTTTTTTTTTTGTATTTAAATCCCGTTAAACTAATCACATTTTCTTGCCAGCTACCAACAATTTTACCCGAATTGAGCGTTCTTTTGTCGCTTGTATAAATGGTGGTCTGGACATACAACATTCAAAGCGGTCTGGACATACAACATTGCAAGTTTTCATTTTCATTTCATTTCATTTTATTAAGTCAATGGCAACAAACCTTACTGACTAGATTAAGAGAGACACTTAATAATAATTTAACAGATTTAAGGATATGGTTAATTTGCTAAGTAATAAGACTCAATGCGTGACTTGAATAAAGACCTTGGCATCGCAAAATCAAGATCAATAGTTCTAGAAAGCCGATTAAACTCATTAAGCCCTCTTATAAGAGGGGCGAATCTAAAGTAGTTTGATCTTAAAATTCCAGTATGAAATGGTTTGTGAGAGCGAAGTACTCTATTAGGAACATTGAAACTTAACTGCCCAAGTAGATCTGAGCAGTCAATTGTACCGGAAATTATATCGTATATAAACATTAAGTTTTGAACGAATCGTCTAACTTCGAGCGATAGAACATTGATGAGCATGCACCTAGCATTAGGTGCGTTCGTTTAAAATCTCCAGTAAAAACCAACCAACTGCCAGATTCCGGCGGAATGTCATCTGTTCTATCACAAGAGAGAAATATCCAAAACAGTACGCCAACAGAAAATTTGCAGAAACTTGCAAGTTAGACGAACAGCTGATATAATTTTTATTTACATTCAAAAGTGTAAAATTTAAAACGTACGAAAAGTCATCACAAAATGTTATTCTGACACAGTTTATTGATTAAACAAATAACTACTTATTTCTTACAAGTTTAATTAGTCGCATTTTGTAATTTTTAACTTCCAAACCATCAAATTCAATTTAGTGATTTACGTAAATGGCAATCAGCTGTTTTTGATCAGCTGTTTTACTGTTGGCAAAAATTTTTCCAGCAGAAACCAGCATTTCCCCTCAAAATGAAATGTCACTTGCTCTCTCAATTTCTCCTACTTTGCAAGTTTTTTGCGTACGCGAACGCAAAAACTTGTAAGTTTTGGTTAAACATGAACAATTAACAGCTACGCAACTATTGTATGGTGGCAAGCGATTGTCAAACTGAAGTGGTTGAAGAGCAAAACGAAGAAACCTGCGTTGAACTCTTTCAATTCTAAAAGAGTGTGAGGAATACATCGGATTCCAGATGACTGAGGCATACTCCAACTTCGATCGCACTAAAGAATTATATAAGATTTTTCTTGTGTAAGGGTCTTTGAAATCACTGGCATAGCGTCGCAGAAAAACTAAGTTAGCATAAGCCTTCGGAATAATAAAATGAATGTGGTTACCGAACGTAAAAGACGGGTCAAAAATAACTCCAAGATCCCGAAATTCTTTAACAGAGGCAAGAGCTGCATTTGAGACAGAATAGGTCGAGGAATGCACATTCAAAGACTTGGAGAGCACCATCTGACAACATTTACTAGTGTTGAGATGGAGTTTATTTTGGAGAGCCCAATCAGTAAGAGCGTTCAAGTCTTCCTGCAACAACAATGTATCCGATAAACAGGAGATTTTACGAAAGAGTTTCAAGTCGTCTGCATAGAGTAAATAACTTGAATGTTTAAAGCGTATACCAACATCATTAATAAAGAGGATAAATAGAATATGACCAAGGACACTGCCTTGGGGCACACCCGAAGTTGCCAGAAATGTATAGGATTTAGTATTATCAATTTCAACAAATGAGGTTCTGTTTGACAAATATGATTTAAGCCATGATAGCAAAGTTGAAAGAAAACCCAAATTTTCGAGCTTCAACAGGAGTATTTTGTCAAACGCTTTCGAAAAATCGGTGAAAATGGTGTCAACACAAACACAAAACTGAGAAAAACCCGCTAGATTCGTAACCGTTGACCGTCCACCCATAAACCCATGCTGACATGGGTCTATTATTCCTTTAATAGAAATGGCTAGCTTATCTTTAACTACTGTCTCAAAGAGTTTGGAGCATGTGGACAATTTTGATATTGGCCTGTAATTTGATACTTCGTAACCCATGAGTGGAACCACTGGCTTAGCGTTGTTATGTATGCATACCGCACATTCTCTCTTGATGGACTTCAGCAGTGCTCGCGCTCGAGGCACCCAGAGTTTTTGGCGCATCTCGTTGATGGTGAGGCAGTCGTTTTGATGATGAAACTGGCGATGACACTGCTTCATTATCAAACGTGTTACGTAGTGATCTTGAGGTAAAATGACTGGTCGGCGAGCTGTGATTGGCAAACAGTAGGCGGCATCTATTCTCCCATTTATTTTTAGTAACCCATCATCATCGACAAACGGTGTTAGTTGGAAAAGAGGATTGGTTTTCGGCGAGCGCTTCTTGTGCGTAATATTATGGATGGCGCCAGGAAATGAGACAGACTGAACTCTTAGAAGTACCTTCTTTTCGGCGTTAGCGAGTTCGGCAGCGTTAAGTTCTCCACCCCGACGAACCTTTGCAGGCAACGACTCTGACGATTCTTAAAAAAGATGAAAAATTAGCAAACTTTATTGGATACTCCCGTTTTTGACAGCAAAATTCGTTTCGGCAACTCTTCTGCAGCACAATGCTCCGAAGTCAGGTCTACTATATCTGGAGGCCAGCAGCTGGTGTCTTCTCGTAGGAAATCTGGACCCATAAACCATCTCGACTTAAGCTTAGTTACAAATGTTGGACAGGATCGCGTTGCTTCGTCGGCCACGTTTAAAGAAGTGGGAATCCAACGCCACTGATTAACAGATGTGGCACCCAATATTTCACCTACACGTTATGCAACGAACTGCTTGTAGTTTCGGCTTGTCGAGCGTATCCATAATATGACGGTTTTTGAGTCACTCCAGAATGTTATGCTGTCGATCTGAACGTCGTGACAGCGTTCAAGCGATTCTTTGAGACGGCAACCAAGCACTGCGGCTTGTAACTCCAGGCATGGTATTGTCATACCCTTAATTGGTGCGCACCTCGACTTAGCACACACCAAGGCAACGTCGATATTGGCTCNCCAAGGCACACGTAGATATGCGACAGCAGCATAGGAACATGAACTGGCAGACAAATATGTGCAACTGGACATCGTCAGCATCCGGGAGCAACGCAGAATAGCATCGTGGCACAGAAAGGTATTTTATGGATTGCGCACTGTTCCACCACTTCGACCACTGATCTGCCAGCTGACACGGTATCGCTTCATCCCACTCCACTTGTAGCTTCCACATAGCTTGCACCATTAGTTTTAATCATATTGAAACATTTGCCAAACACCCAAACGGATCGTACATGCTCATGACTATGCCCAGCAACTCGCGCTTCGTTGGCGATCGTGTACCATTTAGAAAGTCTTGGGCAATTTTGAAAAATTGGAAGTGAAACTCAAGACTGTCATTCGCGGTGTTCCAGAACATACCGAGAACCTTTTCGGTTGTTGCTTGGCGCTCCATTCGTACGATCGGTTTGTCTACTTCAGCATATTCGCCATTAAGTTGTTGTTGAACGAATTCGTTATTCGATATGAAATTTCGTAATTTGAACCCCGCAGCTGCGTTGATTTTAACGGCTTCAGTAGTTACCTCGACGGCTTCCTCAGCACTGTTGAAACTTACGACTAGGTCATCAATGTAAGTATTTTGAATGATAGCCCGTGCTCCCCTTGACATTGTTGACTGGAACTTAGAAGCGTTGACGTTCTTAATGTGCTCGGCACAACACGGTGAACAAATCGCGCCAAATATCATTGCGGTCATTTTATATGTACGGATCGGCTGGTTCGGATTGCCGTCTCTCCACAAAAATCGTTGGGAATCTTGATCAGCTTCACGGATACGCACCTGCGAGAACATCTCCTGGATGTCTCCAGCTACAGCGATGATTCCCTGACGAAATTTGTGGATGATGGTTACGAGCGACTGCGCCTGTTCCGGCCCCTTCAATAAAGTTCGTCACTGCGGCTGCGTCAAATACGATACGCAGCTTTTGCGGCTTGTGCGGGTTGATCACACTAAAGTGCGGGAGGTACCATGTCCTTGGTCCTTCACGAGTGGCTTCATCCGGCGTTAGTTGAGTTGCGTACCCTTTGTTAATGTATTTGGCAATTTCGTTGTTGTACCATTCGGCGTATGTTGCATCACGAACCATTCGCGACTCTACATTTAACAGACGTTGTTTCGCCATAGCGTAACTAGGTGGGAGCTTAACGGCATCTTCCCGCCATAGTAAACCGATTTCATACCTCTTTCCGATGTCCCTACTGGTTTCCGCTAATATATGTTTTACGCGACGATTTCCTTCCGAATCCATAACCACCTTGCAATTGACACCGAAATTTTCCAACGAAAAGTAATCTTCTACTATCTTCTTTAGCTGATTAAGACTTGTGGAGTGCCGAACTTGTAACACCCTTGGCATTGTGACGAAATCTTGACGATGTGGGCCGTACACCACCCAACCCAGCTTGGTTTCTATTGCGACTGGCTGGTCCTGTCTGCTTTGAACTGTATTGATAGGCACACCCAAATGACAGTTGTCAAGGCCTAGTAGCAAAACAGGCTTAAAGTTTTTGTAGCTTTCAACGGGCAGTGCTACTAGATGCCTGTATTTTCTTTGATCGAACGATTGTCTCGGCAAATTAAGGCCTTTGATAGCCCAAAGGTTTTTCACCGAGAAGTTATTATGACCGTTTACGCCTCTTATTTCACAAGACACTGACCTGGAGGTTTCAGTTGTTTGGCTGTCACCGTTCCACTGTAGGGTAAGCGGCATGGCACGACCTCCTAACCCCAACTGTGCAGCGACTTCTTTCTCTAGGAGCGACACTGACGATCCTTCATCAAACATGGCATGCACTGAGGCACTACCGTGAGGACCGGTCAAAATCACTGGCAACATTTTAAAAAAGCTGGGTTCAACATCTCTATGACAGTTCAATATGCGTTCATTCTCAGCTGGCAGACTAGGCAAATGACGATCTTGATGCAGGAGCTTATGGTGCATACGCTTGCAATCATTTATAGTACATGTACTACGACGACGACAATCGGCCAAACTGTGGCCTTTCTGCAGACACCCAAAACATACCCGATGTTGCTTTACAAAAGACCACTTAGCTGCACAATCAAGTGATCCGAATTTACGGCAGTCTGTGAGAGTGTGTACCTGTTTACAGCACAAACACGATGGCTGCTCCTCACTACTGTGCAAGACTCGACGGGTTGACCCTCCATTTTGACCTAGTTGGCGATTGGCGTACGTGTTTTGTCTCGGCTGTGGCATTACTGGATGGCTATAGCGCAAAGAAATGTCGGCAACACCTGGCATAATCGACACAACCTTGGCCAAATCGCTCAACCAGTCGGCAAAAGTCTCCACAGTAGGATAAGGTGAAACGTTGGCGGCATTNCCAAATCGCTCAACCAGTCGGCAAAAGTCTCCACAGTAGGATAAGGCGAAACGTTGGCGGCATACTTACTCCATTCGAACTGTTTTGATGGTGGCAACTTTGTAATCAGCTGTTCCAGAAGAGTCGGATTTCTCAAATGATGTTCGCACTTCGCAGATTTGAAAAACGCCGATATATTGCGAACACGATTTGAGAATTCGAGAACTTGATCTCGGCGGTTGTCACTGATTGCTGGAAATGTCTGAACCTTTTGTAGCTGTGCGCGTATTAATAAATCAGGGCGACCGAAATTAAACNTCGCACTTCGCAGATTTGAAAAACGCCGATATATTGCGAACACGATTTGAGAATTCGAGAACTTGATCGAGGCGGTTGTCACTGATTGCTGGAAACGTCTGAACTTTTTGTAGCTGTGCGCGTATTAATAAATCGGGGCGACCGAAATTAAATTCTAGCTCCTTTATTATTTTTGGTACATCATCCGGATAAATAAGCATTGATGTGACGGCGCGCTTTGCATTGCCTTGTAGCGCTCTTTGCAGTCGCATGAGGTTCTGCCTATTATTGTACCCAAATTCCGCTGTAGTGTCTACGTAATTCGCAGAAAACAATGGCCAATCTTCGGCATTGCCGTCGAAGGTTGGTAACGGGTAGAGCTTAGCGGAACTATCAAAAAGAGTTAAGGCTGCATTTGCCGACGTCGATGTTAGTGGCTGTACTGCAGGCAGCGTTAACTGCGGCATGTTCTGTGACGATTGTGGAACTGAAGGCGGCGCAACTGGATTTGGTGCATCAGCGAACTGAGCCGAATCCAATTCGATACGTTCACGCAACTGTTGTTTCTCAGCGTGGCTACGACTCGTCTCATTTCGTAACTCTTGAACACACTCCCTTAATGCGGTGACGCTTGCAACCAAAGTAGCCAACGCGTCAGCTCCCATGTTGGTTGGTGGTTGCGCTGCATGACGTACCGGAGCGCCAATTTGACTGGCATCATCCGATTCGGAGTTGCTTCCCTCTGCATCTGCAACAGTCTGCGATCTAGTTGATATGCCTCTGGGCATCGCGGCGCGAATTTAAACAACGACTAATAGTGCAATGTTACCCAATAACAAGTCAATTAAATTAAAAGTTTATCAAAACCCCACCACATGAAACGACGACTTTTAGTAAGGTCTTAAAAAACACTGCCTTGCAAATTCCTGGTGATTTTTGATGACGACTTAGAGCGTTGATGTTTATTCGAGACGATGACTTACAATGATGACTGGACACAATGGCTTGATTTCGATGATATTTGGTGGTACCCAAATGCCAAACGTCTGGTACGTATAGACGAATAGTTAGGGCAAATTATAATTCCTTTAATACGAGCTTTTTCCACGTTGACTAGCAGGCACCCAATTGCCCAAAAAGACTTGCACGTACACAAGAATAGTTGCGGCCAAATTATTATTCTTTTAATACGTTGGCTTGCAGGCACCAATTGTCCTAATTGAATTGATTAAAAAAAATTTATAGCGGTCAAATTATCTTTGTTTTAAGCGGATTTATTAGATTTGTTAAAACGGTAAACGACAATGTACAGGTGACTGTTAAAAACGACGACGAAAAACGGCAATTTTCCAACGATAACGGGCGATGACAAAAAATTTTGCAAATAAAATAAGCAGCGATAGCTATTTGTATACAATTTACCGTTTGAAACGGCGACGAAAACGGCAAACTTCCAATGCAAATGAACGATTACAACTTACAAGTTGAAACGGCGACAAAAACAGCCAAAGCTTAAAACGGCGACAATTTACAGGTTAAAACGGTGACAACTCACAGGTTAACACGGCGACGAAAACAGCAAAAACTCCAATGCAAATGGACGATGACGACAAATTTGCTTGTATAAACGGTAGCAAGGGCGATTTGAAAACGATTATGTGGCGGCGGCAAGTAAAAGACTTCGATTAATATGTTAAAATGATATACTTTGTACTTTTAATGATTTAAAAACTTGAACAAATTAGGTATATGTAAAGCAAATCAAATACAGATGACGATGAACAATTGGTATGTGCGTTGATCGTTGACAATGTTGATTGATGGCGATGGGGAAGTGTTTCAAATCGCTGCCCTTGCTACTCGTTCGCGCTCTGATTTTGCAATGAAATCGTTTGGAATCAACTGGATTCTAGTGCTGTAATTGCCAATTTCGTTTTGCCCTCTCATACTTTGTTGCGGCGAATTCGCAGGATGGAAGGACAAGACGAAATAAGGTAGTTCAGTGTTGGGAAACGACAAACACTATGCAGATTTTTTATTTCCAACGTTAAAGAAGAAATTACTGCATTTTTATCATCGATCTTTGAGTGAATAGAACGAATTTCAGCAAATATAATCTCATATTTTTGCAATAATTGAGCTTTATCGAAACTCAAAGCATTCATCACAGAGAGTAAGTAAGCATTGTTCGAACGCATAGCAGCAATGTCTTTAGCGATATCAAACAAAGTTACTTCTTGATCATTTATGATCTCACTCGAATTGTCACCATGCTCAATTGTTTTTTCGGCATTAGGAAAAGCGAACGGAGGCGGAGAACAAAGAGATGTACGACGCTTAACCGAACACATTTCACAAAAGAAATGTTTATTTGTTGTAAGCAGAAGATCGAGATCGTCAATTGACATATTTACACATTTTAGATGAAAGAAGTCGTTGCATTTAGCACACACTACTTTCAGCTTATTGTTACGATCAACTTTTTGACCACAAGAACACGGAATACTGAGAACGATTTTTTTTTATTAAATTGTATTCAATTTTATAATCGTATGCTGGAAATTAAAATAGCTAGGAATAATTGCCAACAATAGAGTCACTGCCTCAAAGCATAGATAAAGCACGAACTTAAATGAAAAACTATTGTGGACAAGCAACAATAATTTTTATTTTTTGAAAAAATGGCTTCGAGCTCAATAAANCATACTGAGAACGATTTTTTTTTATTAAATTGTATTCAATTTTATAATCGTATGCTGGAAATTAAAATAGCTAGGAATAATTGCCAACAATAGAGTCACTGCCTCAAAGCATAGATAAAGCACGAACTTAAATGAAAAACTATTGTGGACAAGCAACAATAATTTTTATTTTTTGAAAAAATGGCTTCGAGCTCAATAAAACGGGAAATGTTTAGTTATTGGCCCATCGTTTTTGGGGTGGGGGCGGAGGGGGCGTGGCCCCCCAAACCCCCCTCATTCGAAAGGGGACAGTCGCCACTTTACTTAGGGATTATAACCCTCCCTACGTAGAATTCTCTTCTGTGTTGCCAAAGAAAGGGGGCTGAACACCTTTTGCAGAGAACACCTTTCTGCCTTTTTGATGCTGACTGGGTTATATCATATTTTCTTTTGTCTCTCATCCTTCTTTCATATTTAGCAGTTTGACAGCTAAACGCCGCCATTTAATTTGCATATGCAACCAAAGGCAGACGCGTGGTTTTGAAGGTGTTTTTATTTAATAAATTGTGATTGATAGGTTAAAATTAAAGTAATAAAGAAAGTTGAAACAAGTCGAATAAAGTTTAAAGTGAAGGGGAATATAAAAATGCATTGGTGAAGTGGCTGCTTTAAGGAAAATAGGAGTGATAAACGCTAATTTCCGAATTTTACAAAATAGGGCATATTTCAAACCCAATTTGTAAATAAATTAGTGACCATAATTACAATAGTGGATGTCAAAATAATGGGTAGACCCTACAAGTGTGTGCAATTTTTTTTTGGATCGGGTCACCTCTTTGGACGCAATACCCCGAAATAGGTGGGCCACTTACTAAACAGTACCCAACAAACCTATTGAATATAGTTGTTATAAGGCCATAAAATACCGAAAACCCAATTTTGACTATTTAGATAAAAATATTTAGCAAAACGAAGAAAAGTTAAACTTGTAACACGCAGGAAAAACATAAGCAATTTTGCTTAAATTTAAGCAAAACGGCAACGCTGACGGCATCTACTTTTGCACAGTATACAGTAAACCATCCATTGACAATATGCTTATTTGAAAATTAATTCATGAAATATTGTGTATGTGTAGGATTTTTTTGTCATTAACCCATAGGCAACGGCTGGTGCAAAAGTACCCACAAATGTTTGTTGATATATTCGAAATGTTAATTTAAACAGCAAAATTCATAAAAACAATAATAATAAAACAAAAGTATTGTTAACTACTACATGGGAGGTGGGCGTGGTTATTGACAGATTTCGCCAATATTTAATACTAACCTAAATTATACCAATGGCAACTTCGGGGGTGGGCTTTAGTAGTCAGCCGCACCTTGTGTTTTAAGAAAACCAGGTGGAATTAACAAATGAAACTTGGTCAGGATGTTAAGAGAGGTATCCTCTAAAACATGTATAACTAAAAAATATAAATAATATCATTGTTTATAAGTTATTTGTTGTTAAAATTTCTTAAGTCGTTCCACTTGGTTTCCTTAACAAAAAAGCATTTGTGCATACTTTTATATATATAAATGCACATAACACTGTACT
>NW_016159859.1:8688-13902 GCF_001687245.7 Rhagoletis zephyria | reverse complement strand
AAAAATATAGAAAAAAGGTTTTTTCTTAACAGCGGTCGTCCCTCGGCAGGCAATGGCAAACCTCCGAGTGTATTACTGCCATGAAAAACAGCTTCTCATAAAAATGCAATCGCCGTTCGGAGTCGGCGTAAAACTGTAGGTCCCTCCGCTTTGTGTGACAACATCAAGGCGCACGCCACAAGTCGGAGGAGAAGCTCGGTCAAACACTAACATATGTGTAAGCGCCAATCTAGTATTATTATTACTAATCTATTTAAAAAATCATTTACAGCTTCATAGGAAATTGCCTTATTTTACGGCCTGTACTTTTTTATAAGTTACAATATATGTGCAACCTGTGTGGAGCTTACGATACAAACATATATTCAGGCTTATAAGCCTGTAATTAAAAATTTTTCTACATTTAATTTGAAATAGTATGCACGAACGGATTAAAAGTAGTAAATAATTAGTACTTTTTCTACACTTTAAAATGCGTGACCGGAATAGACCTGCCGAAAAAGTGAGGTTAAGTTACTGACAACACCTTGTTATTATTACACCATGGTTTTGCCTATCTGGATTACTGTATACTGTGTACTTTTGTAAGTTTTATCGATGTTAAAAATCGATACAAGGCTTGCATTTCTATTTACGGAAATTAATTCCATAACTTTTTCTTATCAATTTCTCAAAAAAGCTACGATGTCTGCGGCGCTCACAGACTTTAATAGAATTAGATGTTTTTTGTGTAGGCGAAAAATCACATCAACGCGAAGCCAAAAACTCATCAAAAGTAGTATATGCCCTGCTTCAAAGAAATGCTTCAGAGAAGTTTTATCCTATTTGGCACGCCATGCAAATTCAGAGCTGCACATCGCTGAGGGTGAATCCATTTGCTCGACGTGTTACTCTGATGTGGTTGAATACGACACATACCTTATAAAAGCTCTTAAAAAACAACGCACTCTTTTAAATTTAATTGAAAAGGCAGTGATAAATTTTGATTCTGACTTCGAAAATGAAATTCAAGCCGATTTGAGTGCTTTGGACGAACTTACTGATGACCACTTTTTCGATGATGCGCAAATCTCTGATACGGAGATTACACGAACTATAGAGGATGCTTTGGGTGAGTCCTCGGAAGATCAGACTAGAATTTCCGAACATAATAGGAGAAGTCGTTTAGTCAAACTTAAATGCGAGTTGTGTGCTATGAAATTTCATACTAAGTCAGCTTTGAAAAAACATATAACAAACGCACATAAAAAATTTAGTTGTGAATTGTGTAGTTATAGTCATCGAAATGAAGACTACGTCTTGCTACATATGAACACACACGAAGGTCGAAATGAGAACCAATGCCGTTTCTGTGAAAAAGAGTTTACTACAAAAATTAGTACGATTCGCCACATGGAAGTACATTACAATTCAAAAAAGTATCAATGTGATAAGTGTGGTCTTTGTTTTTCTCAAACAACTGTATTGTACAATCACAAATTACAACATGAAGCTGAAGAGCAACCACTTCAGTGTGAGATTTGCTCACAGGTATTTAAGACTAAGCGGACATATCGTCACCATATGATCACACATCGAGAAGATCGTCCTCGGTATAATTGCGAGTACTGCCCTAAAACTTTTACCGAGAAATATACCCTTAAAATTCATAAACGAACACATCCCGAAGCTGTAGAATCCAGTGAAATAACACAATCGCAGCTTCAAAATTCATTACAACATGATGAAGGACCGTTGTGCGCCTCAGAGAAAATACAATCTCAAGAAACCAAGTTCAATTGCATTATATGTGACCAGGAATTTACTGTAAAAGATCATCTCAATAAACATATGGAGAAAGAGCACGACGTTATACTCAAGTCTTTAACTATAAACAGTTTTTCGGAATTCGATGTGGTAGCAACGGATGTCAAAAAGGCTTGTAATATATGTGGACAATTGTTCAGTGCCCAAGCAAATTTAGACTACCATTTAAAATATGTCCACGCCAGTTCGCTTTAGTAATAATTGTTTTAAATAACTAAAAAAAACTTTCAAGTGTAAAGGCGGGATCATACGATTGGGCATTAGACCGATTTGACTACCAAATCGCGTGGTTAGAAAAATGTTATAGGGAATTTACATGATTCAACTTTCACAGGCGATTAGTTGAACAAAGAGTTGAACGAAAGTAGGCAGCCGACCAACTTCATTGAAAGCGATTAGTTGAAAGGCCGTTTACACCAGGCGATTGTTGCATTCAACTAAAAATCGCCTGAAAAATCGCCTCATGTAAATTCCCTATTAGACTGTTCCAATCACGACAATTTTTTTATTATATTTTCCAAATTAATGTGTTGTACCAATCGGTTGACTGCTAGAAGAACTGTCGCCCAAATGTATATTGCTTGTGCCAATAGATCCAAATTAAATGTACAAATGTATCAATCGTATAAACCGGCCTTAATTCGTAGATGTAAGACAGTTCTGGAAATATGTTCCGGATGGATGTATGTATATGCTAACGCAATAAAGCAAATCTTTAAAATTTCTTATCTATAGCATATGAAAGTCAAAATGTTTGGGGAGGGGGGAGGGTTATTTAAAGAAAACGACTTACTACAATACATTTGTAAAACCGCTGTTATAAAAGATACTATGCTGATATTTCTTATACCGCCCATCTTCTAATAAGTGTACGTATCGACTCACCTATCGACTACCCAAAGATGAATCCTTCAGAGTCATGTCGGTTTAATTAACACTGGGTCAGACGCTATGAGAGTTCAAAAGTTCTGGTTTTCTGATTTTGGTAAAAGGGTAGGTTGCTTAATAATCATCATCAATAAATCATGTACCAATCACAAACAGTTACATTTCGTGTATAAATTTAGACAATATAACCTGAGTTCATATTTTACAGGGCTGTCATTTGATAAGCTTATCTTAATTTAAACCGTCACTAGCCTTTTTTATTCAAATCATAAAAAAATGTGGCATTGAAAGAAATAATACGAATTTCATTGAAAAGTTTTAACCCTTAAATGCTCATAGTGACCGATTTGAGTGAAAAAAATGTATTATATGTAAAACGCTGAATGCATCTTCCTTTTTTATCCATCGTCGTCCAGTGATCAGTNTTTTAACCCTTAAATGCTCATAGTGACCGATTTAAGTGAAAAAAATGTATTATATGTAAAACGCTGAAGAAAAAATAACTGCATTTTTAATTTTTTTAATTTTCCGATTTTTACCAAGTTATTGAGAAAAAAATGGTTGTATCTTTAAAGATACAATGAGCACTCACGCGAAACTTACCTTTGCAATGAAAGTATAAAACTCACTTATTTCAATGAGAAAAACCATTGTTTAGTGTGAATAAATAAACATATTTTTATTGAAATTCTATAATTTTTTTAAAATTAAGTATAATTAAAAACAAATAATATAGAATATTTACATATTTAAAAATGATGGTAGTTATAAAAGCAGTTTTTTTCAGCTGTTAAACAAAGATTTACCTTACATTTGCTGCAATACATCCGTGTCTGTCCTGAGCAATTTGGAAACTTGCATCTTCCTTTTTTATCCATCGTAGTCCAGTGATCAGTTCCGTCTAATCTGACATCCCTCTGAAGCGCTACACTTGAATTTGGCTTGCATCGCTTTTCCTTGATCTGCGTTTCCAGAGTTGGCCGTCCACGATTAGGAGTTTCTTTGAATTTATATGAAAATAGTGCATCAGCTATTTCCAACTTAAAATCGATTAATCTAATATTTTTTAAACCTGGCCGATCTCTATTAATTCTTTTATAAAGTAAAGTAAAGCATTAACGCATGTCATATCCAAAAGGTGGTAGAACACCCGAGTAGTCCACTTTCGACTTTTCATTGTGATCTTATGGCGACCCATCATGCTATCCATAAGGTCAACTCCACCCATATGACTATTATAATCTTTAATAATCTGCGGGCAGGGAATCATTTTGATGGTTTTATCTTTTTTGTCAAACCTCTTCACTGTCAAAGTCTCTGATGCGGTTTGTATTGAATGCACCAACGGTTTCATTCCAACATAGGTAGACACCAAATTTACAACTCGGTTATCTTTCCAGCTAAGAGATGTCACATCGATGCCACATATATTCGAGACATATTCTTGACTGGTACCACGTTCAAATTTTAGCATGGTCTTTTCTTCAGGGAGCTTACAATTTTTAATTCTGTTACGCGTAATTGTTCCGACGGAAAGGATACCCTGGGTTCGTAAATATACTAGCAAGGGGATCGTTGTGTAGTAATTGTCAAAAAAAAGTATATAATTTTTAAAACGAGGGACTTCGCGAACTAACCTTACTACTATATTTGCGGATGGCTGAAGATCAGGTTCTGCTTGAATAGGTTTCTCCGCTAATCCGCTGTATAATTCAAATTTGTAAGCATATCCAGAAGTATCGCATAAAACATAAAACTTAAACCCCCACTTCTTTGGTTTATTTGGCAAGTATTGATTCATGTAGCTCCCAATTTTTGTGGAATACATTTGTTCATCTACACATAATCTCTCCAATTTAGGAACACTTCCGAAAGTCTTATTGAGGGTATCTACGACGGGTCTAATAAGATAGAGCGATGTATGTATATGCTAACGCAATAAAGCAAATCTTTAAAATTTCTTATCTATAGCATATGAAAGTCAAAATGTTTGGGGAGGGGGGAGGGTTATTTAAAGAAAACGACTTACTACAATACATTTGTAAAACCGCCTGTTATAAAAGATACTATGCTGATATTTCTTATACCGCCCATCTTCTAATAAGTGTACGTATCGACTCACCTATCGACTACCCAAAGATGAATCCTTCAGAGTCATGTCGGTTTAATTAACACTGGGTCAGACGCTATGAGAGTTCAAAAGTTCTGGTTTTCTGATTTTGGTAAAAGGGTAGGTTGCTTAATAATCATCATCAATAAATCATGTACCAATCACAAACAGTTACATTTCGTGTATAAATTTAGACAATATAACCTGAGTTCATATTTTACAGGGCTGTCATTTGATAAGCTTATCTTAATTTAAACCGTCACTAGCCTTTTTTATTCAAATCATAAAAAAATGTGGCATTGAAAGAAATAATACGAATTTCATTGAAAAGTTTTAACCCTTAAATGCTCATAGTGACCGATTTGAGTGAAAAAAATGTATTATATGTAAAACGCTGAATGCATCTTCCT
>NW_016159859.1:6000-8663 GCF_001687245.7 Rhagoletis zephyria | reverse complement strand
TTTTTATCCATCGTCGTCCAGTGATCAGTTCCGTCTAATCTGACATCCCTCGGAGGCGCTACACTTGAATTTGGCTTGCATCGCTTTTCCTTGATATGCGTTTCCAAAGTTGGCCGTCCACGATTAGGAGTTTCTTTGAATTTATATGAAAATAGTGCATCAGCTATTTCCAACTTAAAATCGATTAATCTAATATTTTTAAAATCTGGCCGATCTCTATTAATTCTTTTATAAAGTATCCAGGCATTAACGCATGTCATATCCAAAAGGTGGTAGAACACCCGAGTAGTCCACTTTCGACTTTTCATTGTGATCTTATGGCGACCCATCATGCTATCCATAAGGTCAACTCCACCCATATGACTATTATAATCTTTAATAATCTGCGGGCAGGGAATCATTTTGATGGTTTTATCTTTTTTGTCAAACCTCTTCACTGTCAAAGTCTCTGATGCGGTTTGTATTGAATGCACCAACGGTTTCATTCCAACATAGGTAGACACCAAATTTACAACTCGGTTATCTTTCCAGCTAAGAGATGTCACATCGATGCCACATATATTCGAGACATATTCTTGACTGGTACCACGTTCAAATTTTAGCATGGTCTTTTCTTCAGGGAGCTTACAATTTTTAATTCTGTTACGCCTAATTGTTCCGACGGAAAGGATACCCTGGGTTCGTAAATATACTAGCAAGGGGATCGTTGTGTAGTAATTGTCAAAAAAGTATATAATTTTTGAAACGAGGGACTTCGCGAACTAACCTCACTACTATATTTGCGGATGGCTGAAGATCAGGTTCTGCTTGAATAGGTTTCTCCGCTAATCCGCTGTATAATTCAAATTTGTAAGCATATCCAGAAGTATCGCATAAAACATAAAACTTAAACCCCCACTTCTTTGGTTTATTTGGCAAGTATTGTTTCATGTAGCTCCCAATTTTTGTGGAACACATTTGTTCATCTACACATAATCTCTCCAATTTAGGAACACTTCCGAAAGTCTTATTGAGGGTATCTACGACGGGTCTAATAAGATAGAGCCTATCGCGACCCGGATCGTCGAAAGGAGGCTGCTCATCTTTATCATTGAAATGGATCACCTCCCGTATTTTTTCAAATCGTCTCCTATTCATTTGATTTTTTATGACAGATACAGATCGACTGCTTGTTTCAGACTAATAATCGCGAGAATTTGAAAGATTGTAATACGTCATATAAAAAAGTATTCCAATGAATTTGCGTAAATCAAATATATCAAAAGAGAAGGTCTCATTCACTCCAACATATTTTAAAGTTTCTTCAACTATATGTTCTTCCAACGATTGTGGGAATAAATAGCACCATATCTGGTATGGCGTTACCAAAGATGCTATATCATTCGGAAGACTACTATCTCCCTGAAATAGTACCTGCTCATGGTGAAGTTGTAAATTGCCTTTCTTCCATATAATTCTTTCAAAATCAGAGGATTTGGGGTTAACGCAAATTCCCTGAAATTCTGATGGGAATAAATCCCGAGGATTTTTAGTTTTATGTACACTACTAGAAGTAGACGGATTATAATCAATATCTGAATGCAAATTTTCTGGATCATTATCATCTGATATCATATCCAGACATGAATCGTGAATGGATGCGTCTAGGTCAATGTCATTGTCCGCCTCATTCACTGTTGTGTTCATCAAGAACTAACTGCATTTCTACATCTTTTTTATTACCCTTAATTTTATTTGGAATAGTCTCAAAGATATCGTGACTAAAATTGATATATGGGCCCCTATTATGAGTTGCATTCGATCTTCGCTGGCTATCGAAGATCGAAAGTGAAATTCGTATTATGAGCTATGCAAGCGTGTCAAAATTTTCGATGAATATCGAGTTTTTTGTCGAACAGAGGCCCTTATTATGTTGTTGTTGTTGTAGCAGCATACAAGTTCCCCATAGAGTTTTGGGGAGTGTTGCTGGAGTGACAGTCCTTGGCCAGATATAAATCTGGGTCGTTCCGGTTACGTAGACCCGACTGTCGTGGGAACGCCCTTACTATGAGTTGCATTCGATCTTCGCTGGTTATCGACACTAATTTAAACAATTTTTATCAATTTCATGCAGTTTCAACGTCGTGAATACAAAACACCACGAACCAACTAACAAGAACACCCAGCACGGCAATCGTGTATATGTAATTGCATTTGAGAAAAAAAATTATCAGCCCTATTCTGCATTTCGACTCGAATCGAAATTTTCTCCGTTTGGCAACTTTGGTATTCTGCGTTCCGTTTCCTTTCGATCAATCTTCGAAATTTACGATTATACCTATTCTACATTTCGATCGTAGTTCCGTTTTTCTAAGTTGCAAAGTTGTTGACTGAGGATATTTCGGTTGTTATTTTCGTGGGTTTAAATAACAAAATTTTATAAAAAATTTAAGTAAAATATACTGTGCATGATTTTAAGTCATCATAAATGAATTTTCTCGATTTCTGTGTTTTCGCGAGCGGTGATACGGGCAAAACGAAAAATTGGCTCAAATAATGGCAACCAAAAGGGATATTGCGCGACGTTTTCAAAGTGGAAGTCCACGCGTTTTTGTTTACATTAACTATAAATAAGACTGTGAAATGCACTGAATACAATTTATTCTTTTTATATAAAATTAATG
>NW_016159859.1:0-4367 GCF_001687245.7 Rhagoletis zephyria | reverse complement strand
TAATATCACTCTCATCGTCGGTACTATCGTAAGGAATGCTATTACAAAGTAATTCGCATATTTCGTCATCAGTAATTTTGGCTTTCCTACGGCAAAAATTTTCTTCCATCGCGAATTTATTATTAGAAAACCACCAAGTAAACCTCCTCACTCAACAGATGAAGCGCAAGTGGAAAATAAAAGCGAAATAATAAAGAATATCAAGCACGCAAAACAAAATTCAATCACAACGGAAATAAGGGAGAAGCGCTCACTGTATCTTTAAAGATACAACCATTAAATTCGATCATGTGATGCAGGGGAGGCGCGAAATCGATTCAATCAGCATAAAATCATTAGAAAATATAATTTACTGCAAGTATATATCTTTTAGAGACTTATAATGCCCATAGGTATGTGGATATTGTACTCCATAAACTGATGTATGCACATAGATACATACATACATAAAATGTGAAGTTACATAAAAAAGATGCTTTTATTATTGCACTCGTTTTTACTAACTTTTTAAAAAGAGGTGCGTATGTTGTCTCGAATTCGATTTGCTATGGAAAGATAAGCTTTGTTCTTCCCCTCCTCCTGACGACTTTGAAAATGGGATTCATTTGCGTTCAAATCTTCCACTCTGTAGTAAATGCAAATGTTGTGGAGTGCTCAAACAACGTTTATGATTTCACTGACTTTAAGCGATGAGTAATACAGTTCAAGATGCGTTCCCACGACAGTCGGGTCTACGTAACCGGAACGACCCAGATTTATATCTGGCCAAGGACTGTCACTCCAGCAACACTCCCCAAAAAGTCTTTGGGGAATTTGTATGCTGCTACAACAGCAACAACAACAACAGTTCAAGATGAATTCCTTATGACTCTTCCTTCACTCATCTGAAAAAGATCAAACATGTCCCTAAATCTCCGCGTTTCAACTTCCGCATCGCAATCTGGGACTCGTTCTTCTCTTCAAGCAATAACGCCGCGGCTATGGATTTCATTCTTATAATTATGTATCCACTTAAATTTTATTTTTAATTTACAATGATGCTAGGTATATTTAGTTATTTTAAAATATTTACAAACTTTAACTTCATATGCTGCTATAGTTTGGTGGCAAATATTTCTTTGTTTTTTTCGATTTCACACATTCCTAGGCAAACAGCTGATTTCGAAAGATGTTTTCTCTCTTCCTCTTCTTCTTTCGTTTCGATCGTAACGCAGAATACCTATGTTCGATTCCAGCGGAGCGGAATGCGGGAACGTAATCGAAATGCAGAATAGGGCTGAACGGTTGATGACGTAATTTTTTAATCGGTTATTTCATTTACACACAGGTTTCATTCCGTTTTATTCACATGGCGGCGAAAAAATGACGTCACTGCAAAAAAATAACTTTTTTCTCGCACGCCGCACAGTGCCGCGACTCCATACAAATGATGGACAAAAATAGAAGGAGTGGTCAGAATTGGCTGAAACTTCCCACCTAGAAGTATTATGCCCCTCTAATTTCAAAAATGAAATCGGTTTTTCTGTACCGGTTACTTTTTCTTGCATTTTTATATGAAAATAGTCATTGTGGATATGTGTTGATATAAGTGGAAGGAGGCATCAGAATGGGCTGAAACTTTACACCTGAAAGGACTATATCACNGCGCCGTGCTGGGTGATCTTTATTCGTTCGTTCATGCACAACACAAGCTCGAAAGGCTGCTTTAATTCGCGAAAGAAAAACCCAATACTTAATTGGCACGATCTCTGAGAACAAATCATAGAGCTGTGGATAGTTTTAAAATATCAGTTGGGCTCCAAATCAGAAAAAAAATAAAATATTGGAATCGATAGAGATGATTGAGCTGAGTATAACGGTATACTTCTTTTTTTGGGCAAACAACAACAACAAAAATTATCAAAGGTTAAAGTTCAAAATAAACAATTTTTGGAATCAAGATTTCTTAAAAACGGATGGATGGATCTTGAAAAGTTTGATCTCATTTAATAGGAAATTTGATTCCCTTTAATTTGGTATACGTACTTTATATATGTGTTGTATAGTTCTTACAAAAATTTAATTAATGTAAAATAATTATAATAATTATTTATAATAATAATAATTAATAATATTTTCATAATTATTTTCACCGTTGAGAAGCTTTATTAACAAATCAAGCAAACTAAATAGAGTAAGGGTATTCATCAAACCTTATAAATGCATTGTAAACCGTATAAACTTATAATTGTGTAAACCTTATAAATGAACTGTCAAAATTTGTATGGAAACTCGTTTACACATTTCTGATAAATTTATCCAGCGATTTCACTGAATAAACTTGATAAACTGAAGACAATGCAACTCTGTCGCAACTCTAGCTATGTTTTCTTAGGCAATAATCGGCATTCGCGTACAAATTTTGCACGCAAATTCAACAACGATATGATCCTGATAGAGATCTGGTTCAATTATTATCCCGTCTGTTGGTTTTGTTTCACTGATAATTCGCAAAGTTTGGTAGCCGTGACAAATGAATTCACATACAAACAGACATTCTGCCATTGTTTCTTATAACTTGCTTCAAATAAATAGCCTTTATGTTATATGTACATTTATTTAAATAGATATCTCGTAAATATAATTTTTTCCAATTTAGTTAGGTAGTTTCTATAATTTCTTTATCCCCGTGCTAGTAGTATAACGTTAGTGATACTGAGCTCTATAACGAAAGAAAACACGACTATTGTCGCATGTGTAAACGAAAAGAGAGTGTGGGTCGTTCATGTAACAGAGTGCGTAAACTTATAAGATTATCTGCTTGATAAAGTTATCGGTTAGATGAATTAATTTAATTCTACATGTGTTATTTTTGAAAAACTTAAATATAGTTCTGCGTCCACCAATTTCGACAGCCATACATAAAAAAACAACGAATAACATGAATGAAAAAAAAACGGAATAGTTTTGAAGTCCAGCGGAGTATAGGAGTAGATTTTAAACTTTTTCAAAAACCGGAGTAAATTTAATCTCATCTCAGTTAAGTCCAAACACTAGTAGGGAACGATGTTTTTACATTTTAACGCTAATGACCCACAAATGGGGGGAAAACACAGGGTTGTATCAGACTTTCGACGTGTTTTCGAGTTGGTTAGCCATCTCAGTGAAATGGTTAAGTGCTGTCTTTTTTATATGGCGAAACTACGCTAAATCAAGTGGGTTATCGGGATAACTAACTCATTAGCCATAACTACGTGGTTAGCTCCGGTGGGGACATGGTATTAGGGTTTATATGAATTCCGTCATCTGTTTCTTTGAAACTTTCAATGCTAAAGATGTCTCGAACAACTTCGCTATTGTTTGTATCTGAAATTGGTTCCGTAAGAATTCTACAATTTGCCTTTTCACAATTATTACCAAGCGGAATTAAAAGAGGCTCCTCGTTAGGTTTACATGTACTGATTTTATTAAATTCATTATTTTCACTGTTCGTGAATATCAAATTTTTTGAGAAAATCTCTTCCCAAAAGTAACTTAAATAGCATTTCAGCCTCATTTAGAACAAAAAGTCTCAAAGGTTTTATAATATTTCGAAATTCAATTAAAACTAAAATTTCTCCTTTGGGTTTTGTTTGGGACTGTCCAATGCTCATAAACTGCTCTTCATTCCCCTTTTGTGGTTTATAGTGCTTGAAGCTACTCGGGCTGCCCGTATCAAGTAAAGAAACAAAGTTTATGTCCTGCGGGGCAGTTGCGCGGTTTGATATGAAAGCGATACTTACCATTTCTCTAAAGCTAACTGGCTGATAGTCCTCGCCCTCCAACGCTGCTACCGTCTTCCTTGGGCAGTCCTTGGAGATGGATTTAANCGCCATACTCTAGTCTCTAATTTCTTAAAGGTTTCTTTTATGCTTACTGGCTTTTTAAACTCTTTGATGAGGGCGACTTTCAGCTCGCCCCAAGAGTCAGCGTTCAAGTTCAAGTATAATTGAGCATTGCCAGTAAGCATGCGGCGTGCCAGTAGAGGCCTTGCTACATCGTCGTAGCCATAGCACTCAGTTATATTTTCGAAGTCGCGAATCCATTTGAGTACATCTGCTTTGTTGTCGCCGCTAAACTTTGCAATCGCATTTTCGATGTCGGAAAAGCTAACGGGCAGCTGGCGTGCCATTGCGACTTTTTCCAACTCCGTTATTTGCTTTTGCAGTTTCAGGAACTGCAGCTCGAGTTCCGTTAGATCGGATGTGAAGCCGACGCTAACGCCGACGTCTGGGCTTGGTACTGAGGTATATTGATTGGTTGGGCCTGAAGTTCGCTGAAGGTTGGCTATCTGCTGAATGGAAGTGGCGTCGCTGCCCATAACTGTATTACGGATTTTTGCCATAACG
>NW_016159858.1:68625-75424 GCF_001687245.7 Rhagoletis zephyria | reverse complement strand
CAAGCTTTCGATGGCATTTCGTCGCTGACCGATTTTCCAATTCTTCAATTTGCTGCATTAATTTCAGCATCTCCAGTCTCTTTTTCAGTGCTAGCACCTCCCGGTCTAAATCTGCGAGCCTGGGAACGGCATTGGGAGCGGTGCTGGCAGCGGCAGAAGAGGCAGTAACGACATCAGTAATGGCGGCAGAAGAGGCAGTGACGACATCAGTAATAGCGGCAGCGGCAACGACAGAAGAGACGGTAACGGCAGGGGGAACGGCATCAGCACCATACACAGCATCGGCAGTAGTTATAGGCACGGCAGTGGCCCGTATGTTCATATCAGCGGCACAATCATCGACGTCAGTAGCGGCATTGGGGACGGCATCGGCATCGGCATTAGTAATAGTATCAACATCATCGGGTACACCACAATCGGCATTGGAAGACATTCCACTAGCAGCACTGCTATGTCCGCCCACCACATTTCGCAATAAATTACGTAGCTGGGCCGTGGTAGCAGATGGTGGAAAGTCCACTTGGGCTTCGTGTAGGACGTCAATAATGTCTTGACGTGGATTGGCCATGTTTTATTAATATCTTACCAGATTCCGATAGATAATGGGTGAACTCTACACCTGAAGTTATAAATTTNTGTTTAAAACTTAAGTTCGTCTATATTTTAAGTTACTTAGAATTTGGTAATGTATGTTTTTCCTGATTTTCTTTATTTCTTTTTACCTTTTTATCCTTTCTTTGTTATATATGATTTTTAAATGGCTTCCACACGACTTCCAAACAACCACTACCACAATCACTACTATTATAACCACCAATTTCCTTCAAAATTTGCCAAACGTCCTTACGCATCGCTCCGCTTGATTCCGCTCTGCCTACTTGCCACACCATCCACACAAATCCACAAACAAAAAATATATATATATGAATAAAAATAAACTCAACTTAAACAAAAAAAAAAAAACAAAAAAAACAATGCCAATGTGTTTGCCGACCCACTACACCACGTCGTATATTATTTACCACGTCGTTTCGTTTTCTGTTGTTGTTGGCATAATACAAGTAGATTTTCACACAGACATGAATCAGCTTTTATCGAGCGGAGCTTCACCCGGAATTGATTGTATATTACCAGATTTCTGCCTACCCGCAGCCACATCGCCCAGCCTCTCAACTCTAGGGCCACTCGGTGCTGGACCCGTCGACGAAATGTCCATTACAAATTTTCATGCTGGCGCCGCACCGGGCACAACCAACATCGTTACCGGACGTAACAAAGCTACACCCATGCAGATTCGTTGCAAATTTGGTTCACTTGGCACCTCAAAGGGTCAATTTAATTCTCCACATGGTTTTTGTTTGGGCGTTGACGAGGAAATTATCGTTGCCGATACAAATAATCATCGCATCGAAGTGTTTGACAAAACTGGCACACTTAAATTCCAATTTGGTGTACCCGGCAAAGAGGAAGGCCAACTATGGTATCCACGTAAAGTGGCCGTCATGCACACAAATGGCAAATTTGTCGTCTGCGATCGCGGCAACGAACGTTCGCGCATGCAGATCTTCTCAAAATGTGGACATTTTATGCGAAAGATTGCCATTAGGTATGTTGAGAGAAAGTGTTTTAGATGAAAATTAGCTTAAGATAAAATTACTAATTACCCTATTTTAATACCTGTGACAGATATATCGATATTGTCGCTGGCTTGGCCGTAACTTCAAAGGGTCATATTGTGGCTGTAGACAGTGTCTCACCAACAGTATTCGTCATATCAGAGGATGGTGAATTGGTGCGTTGGTTCGATTGCAGTGATTACATGCGTGAACCCTCAGATATTGCCATACGAGGTAAAGTGTAATAAAAATTTTAACTTAATATTTTTAACTTAATTCAGTCTGTCAACTGACTAATAATTATTGTTTTAATGTTTTCTCTAGATAACGATTTTTATGTGTGCGACTTCAAAGGTCACTGCGTTGCTGTCTTCCAGGAGGATGGTACTTTCCAATATCGCATTGGTAATGAGAAGGTCACTTGCTTCCCCAATGGCATCGATATTTCAAATGCTGGTGATATTTTGATTGGTGACTCGCATGGCAATCGCTTCCATGTGGCCTGCTATTCGCGTGATGGTATTTTACAATCAGAATTTGAGTGTCCTCATGTTAAGGTAAGTGAAAATTTAGTCAAAACATAAATAATGGTTTATATGATTCACCTGATCTTAGATAAATGACTGTAAAATTATAAAATATATGTTTGAAAAATATTTCAAACAAAAACGTAGGCAAAGTCAGCACGGTCATTATTTTTTTCTACTCTTGTTTTGAACAACAAAAATATACATCATCTATTTTGTATGATTAGTTTCTTCTTTGAATTTTATTTTTACATGCCTCTTATTTTCTTTGTTTTAAAGGTTTCGCGCTGTTGCGGCTTAAAGATAACTTCCGAAGGCTATGTGGTCACTTTGGCCAAAAATAATCACCATGTGCTGGTACTTAACACGCTTTACGTTCACTGATCGCAGATCAAAACCACAACTAGCAGTTGTATCAGCGGCAGCAGCAATAACAACAACACTACTGGGGGTAACGTAAGCAATTTTCCAATGAATGTATCCAATGGAAATGGTAGTGGCGGTGGCGTTGGCGTTGGCAGCAGTGGCAGTGCCTATGAAAGCGTTAACTGCGGCATTATCGCAGTCAACAAGCCATCAGCAGCAATAGATATACAACGAATAACAGCGGCAGCACAAGCAGCAGCAGTAGCAATAATAACAATCACAATGTCAATAATCTTCATCCCCACACTTATCAGCAACAGCAGCAATATAACCATCCACCCCAACCACATAATCACCATTATCATGCAACCCACCATTATCAGCAGCCTCAGCAACAACAACAGCAACAGCAGTAGTTTAAACAGCGCTAGTATTATGGGTAGTGCCATACATAGCAACAACAATCAAATGCATACTAGCAGCAGCAGCAGCGCGCGCGGCGGCGGTAGTGCGCTACAACGTTCAACGGATAATAAATCTAGCCTCTGGTTGATGATGAATGGTGTAGGTGCGACGGCTGCTGGGGTTGGAGTTGCTGCTGATAGAGCCTTGCCACAGCCACCGCCCCACGGTCAACACTAATGTGCGCTGCCAAGACAGTAAAGCGGAACGCAGATTTGATGGATAGCAAGCGTGCTTTTAGCAGGTAATTGCTTTAAAGCGGCCAAACCATAATACAAATACAATTTATATATACGTATATGTACATATTTATATATAAATGAACCAGTGAAAGCGAATTATTCGATTATTAAGAAATGCCTATAATACATAAGTGGAGATTTCGCCCCATGCAAAATACGATTTTGTGAGTAAATGTAAATGAAAAAATCTATTTTTAGCAATTAGAAAAAGAAACAAATAATTATATACAAACATACACAAGCAAAATACATGATAACACCAATACACAACACTGCGCGTAGACAATTTGAAATCTCAAACGAAGAAAACCATTTTGAAATTACGGTAGATATCACCAAAAAAAAAATTAAGAATGTTATACACACAACTTGTTTAATTTAGAAAAGAATAAGCTTTAACATACAGACATAGTATATTGTTTTTGATCTCTTTTCCAAGTTTTATTGCTTTTTCAAATATATACCACAAAGAAGGATTATGCTTCGCCAAAAATCAGTCATAAGTTCGCTTTTTCTTGCTTTTTTCTTTTTTTTTTTTAATTTACGAAGAAAAACGTAACACTCTTCGCAGACTTTTTACAAATAGCGCCGGCGTGCAGTTGGTTGTGAAAGAGTGTTTGAGCGACAGGTGATTCAAAAAACGCTTAAAATAATGGTTAAATATTGCAAATAACTCATAAACACAAAAAAACAATTCGAATGGAATACTTTCAAGAGACCATTTCGGAAGGCACATTCCAAGTGAATATTTGAAAAAAAAAATTTTTGGAAGTAGTTGAAAAAATATGATAACAAAAACGTTACATAAAATTATCAAAATTATTTTTTCTTAATAAAAATTAATGTTGCCAAGAATAATTCTGTGATAAAATTTAAGCATTGACAAATGCATTAGCAAAAGTTGTAGTTGGGAATCAGAAATTGGTTATCGCTTGGTCAAAATTTAGCAAAAAATTGAGAGATCCATTTGTGCAAATTAAATGTTTTTGTTGTTTAGCAATCACTTGACGATCACACGACCGCCCTGCGCGCGCTACCCATGTGTTTATGAGCTTGAGTATTATGTTTTCAAATTCAATTGTAACAACAAGGATGGCGTTTAATTTTCATTAAACCTAAATAAAGCATTTATAAAACTGGCAATTCCTTTAAGTTTCACACTGTTTACGTTTCTTGTTATACGTATGCAAGAGTTGGCAAGTCAATAATATGCAGTGCCGTGATGGAGTGATTAATGTAAAATTTAAATATTTAAAAGTGAAAATAATAAAAAGGTAAACTTTTGTTATTTTGAAATATGTACTTGCGAAGTCCTTTAAATACACACTTTTTATTTTTATTTTAAACAGTCGTGCTATGCAAGAACAAGCGACAGTGAATTTTAGCGTGTAATCTTACAAATCTAAAAAAAAATAAAAACGGCATACAATTCAATTAGTGTAAAAGCGGGATTTATTTTTATTCTTCAAATGGTCGGTAATGGAAGAGCAATTAAAATAGCCTTCATGCAAATAAATACATTTATAGTCTTTAACACATACAAAATGAGAGAAAACGAATTCAATAACAACAAAACAAAAACAACATAAAAAAGGCTGGTTTTCCAAGACATTATTTTTATTATTATTATCTAATATTTTAAACAACAATTTAAATATTAATTATTACATAGCCTACCACATACATTTTAAAGCAAAGCGAAATATTTTACATATTTTCTTTAATGCGCTGTAAATCTTTAACATTTATTTTAATCCGACTTTCAATTGTTATGTATAAAACATGTTTGTTTTTCGATATATAAATTCAATATTAAATATTACATACAAATATGTATACAATCATACCTACATTTTATTGAGAACATCATTAAATTTACTCACACACAAACAAATGCAAATGTGTAAATACTTTACTTTTACAACATTGGCATTGTTGACGGTTGCGGCGGTTGGCAACGAATTCCATGTAAAAAAAACAAAAAACAAAAATGAATACCTTTTTTATTTAACAAAAGGCCTTAATGTTGCGTCCGCCCCAGCTTATTTTAAACAATATTAGAGTAATTCAAGAAAACGCGCAAATGCCTCGTAACCATGTAAGCCTTGTAAACTTACTTAATTTTGTATGGAAAATCGAATTATTTACGAGATTTGCGCGGTTACAAGGCATTTACACGTTTCCCTGAATACCCATATTATTACTTTATTTTTCTTTTTCCCGTTTTTAAGCTTTTGCGATTTTTTTTTTATTAATTGTTGTAAATGAAAGAAAATCAACAACAAAAAAAACATACTAGCAACTTGTGTGTTTCAAATATTTTCTTGTCATTTTTTGTATTATTCATAATTTTAAATTTATTTTATTTTCATATTAACGAAGAGACAGAAATTTTAAAATCTATTATTATATATTTACAAATTAAATATGTATGTAAAACACGAACAATAACAAAAATTAAAAAAAAAACAAAAAAGAATTAACGAAAAGCTACCTAAGAATTTTTATTGCAATTTTTAATGATATATCAATAAATTTTTAATTTGAATATTTTTTTTTATTTATATTTTAATTTTTTACAAATTTTAATTGTAAATGTACATACATATTACATATACATACATTTGTAAGACTTTTATTGAAGTGAAATGAAGCGAAGAAAAATAACAGAATAAAAAAGCAAAAATACATTGTATTTAGCAATTTTGAGGTCGTGGGAAGGCAATTGCTACTAAGAAAGTATACTAAGAAAAACAAAAACTAAAACAACAACCATAACAAACACAACAACCAATAATCGCATATTTTCAAGTCATTTTTGATTATTTAGACATGTTGTTTTTTTAATATATAATTATATATAAATAGCCTTAGTGCATACATATATACATACATACATATATGATGACTTAAAACAGTTTACAATAATTGTTAGTGTAGAAATTATATATATAAAATTAGCGCAGGAGAATTTCAAAGAAAAAAAATTAGAAAATATCTATGGTACTCAACTCAAATTTAGCGAGAATTTGAGCACTTTGAAGAGAGTTGAATTGAAGCAAAGCTTGGTGAAAGTGTTGGAAATTGAATTATCTAAAAATAGTTTAAGCGCGAACAACATGTTTTTTTGTAGGATATTGTGTACTTTTCAATCTATTTGGGAAATTAAAAAAAAAAAAATTAAAAAAAACGAACAATTATGTACACTATATTGTTAACGAAATGGAAATCTCTGCACTAAAATTTAAATTTCTCTATCCACCTTTCTTTTCTCATACATATTCAAATGCTTGCCACTTTGCGCCAATTACGATAACAAAAATTACATATTATTTTGTCTCAAGTGGCTTTCTCGATATTTACACAAACTATTCCCTTTTGAATCCATTAACAAAAAAAAAATTGAATACAAATAACTATTTTCTTAATACATAAGTGGCTTAATTTTATTAATTACGAAAATTTACATCTTAGTTTTAATTAGTCTTACATATATAATTTTTATAGTTTTTAAACTTTAACTTCTTGTAAATTTGCTGCTGTGTTTTTCCCTTTAATTTGGGTTTGTCAAACAAAACTATTTTGT